>NW_026250965.1:0-209357 GCF_022114955.1 Emericellopsis cladophorae | reverse complement strand
TTCCTCTACTGTTATGGTCCCTCCATTTCGTAGGCGGGTCTTTTTCTCTCTCCGGCGCCGGCTAAGGATGTGGTTAGTATCTCGAAGATCCCGGACCTCTATCCTTAATAACGCTATCTCGTGCTAATATGCCTTTAAACCCTTGGTTATTGACATCATAGCGTTGATTATTGATGCTGGGGAGCTACTTTTATGTCTCCTGATTCGATTTTTAAGGTAGGCAGACTGAGATTCAGTCTCCTTGATCGTCTTAGGGGTCTTTGAGACCCAAGGGTTAGGAAGCTCTGGAGTCCCCTTAGGAGGCGTTAGAGTATGTAGCTTCACATCTAGCTTCGAGATCACATATTCCGTATCTAGAGGGGCAATTCCAGCCCCTCTAAAGCCTCCCTTGATATTACTTTCGGTTAATGTGGCTCGGAATGCAGCGTGGAAGGCGTGAAGAAACTTAGTCTTTGAAACGTGTGTTATAGAGCATTTGATTAGATGCTCTATTTCTCGACCGTATGCCGTTTTGAGCGGCCTAAAGCAGCCCACATCAAGAGGCTGGAGTAGGTGAGACGAATGAGGAGGCATGCAGAGCGTAATAATCTTATTCTCCTTGTAATATGCCTCGAACTCGGCAGAGTGGTGGCTTTCATGGCCGTCAAGGATCAGAAGACGATAGGCACCATTCGATCGCTTCTCTGTATGTTGATTGAAGTGCTTTAGCCATAGGAGACCCGTAGCATTATCGGTCCAGCCGTTTTTCGTAGTTGCGATAGCCCAATTGCCAGGGAGAGTGCTTTCTTGATACCAGCTTGAGAGGTGATATTGGCCTGCAACAACGATGAACGGCGGCGCTGCCCAGCCCTGTGCAGAGATCGATTGAATGACTGTAACCCATTCCCGGTTTCTAGGCTAGACTCTTTTCGGGTTCCCACGCCTTTCGGCGCCTGTGACAACCATACCGCTTGTAATAACGCCTATCATAAAGCCTGTCTCGTCGAAGTTATGGATATCATCTAATTAGATGCCATACTTCGCGATTGTGTTCGCTATAAGTCGAAACCACGCGTTTATAGCGACTAGATCTTCGCATTTGGCCCTCTGGTAGTCATATCTGCGAAAGAAACGCGTCTTAAGCTCTGGTTGCCGCCTGATAAAATTCCCTGCCTAGCGCTTGCCAACGGGTGACGCGTCGCGGTCGATACGCAATAGATTGGCTATTTCTTTAACACCACTGATCCGAGGGGAAAATCCTCGCGAATCTAGATCGAGTATATACTCGACTAGCTTCTGTTCTTCAAGATCGGATAGTTTCCGCGAATTGGCTATTATATCGCGTCTTGATTGAGTTCCGTGCTTGCGATCTCTCAGCGTCGTGCGTGGAACATTGTAGATCTTAGCTACGCGTCGCACACTTAATTTTGGGTTGGTTTGAAGCGCTTGAATAGCAAGAAGGGTATTAGCTTCATTCCTTTGATCTGACATTGCTAGTTGTTGTGGAACAATTAATCAAATAATAATGATAGATGATGATAGGAAAGTGGGCGGTTCGCTTGTCTAGGCGGTTCGCTTATCAATCACGTTACCCGGACTTTCGTTAAAAGTTATAGCTATATATACCGTTCCTGCGAAAATCCGCTAGTATCTAAAGCCCGCCCCCGGACTACTAAGCTAACGCGATATCTTTCTAGTATCGCTAAGAGCCGTATCTATATATACCCGAAGGAGCGATATAAGGCTATTCGCTATTATTATAGCTTAGATCGAAGAGATAATTATAGAACCTACTAAATAAGAACCTACCTTACCCCTAGAGATCGCCGAGTTCGCTAACGTATTCTCGCTTAAAGAAGCTAATAAACTACCGCCGTACCGACCTAAAGACTACTATATCTAGTTAAAAGAAGGAAGTATACTATTGTTTAGACCCTTATATAGGATATCTCGAGAGGAACTAAAGACCCTAAAGGAGTGGTTAGAGGAGAACCTACGAAAAGGATTTATTTAACTAAGCTCCTCCTTTATAGCATCCCTTATATTATTCGTTAAGAAGAACGATAGCGGACTATGCTTTTATATCGATTATCGCGCTCTAAATAATATTACTATTAAAGACTAATACCCGTTATTATTAATTAAGGAATCCCTAAATAACCTAGCTAGTATACGATATTTCTCGAAGGTCGATATTATCTCTGCGTTTAATAATATCCGGATACGCGTAAGGGAAGAGTACTTAACCGCCTTCCGCACTCGATTTAGACTATACGAGTCGCTTATTATACTATTTAAAATAACTAGAGCCCCTATAACCTTCTAGAGGTATATTAATAATATACTAAGAGAATACCTTGATATTTTCTATACCGCCTACTTAAACGATATCTTAATCTATAGCCGAACGAGGTCCGAATATAAAGAATACTTACGAATAGTCCTAAAAGCCCTAAGGAACGCTAGGCTATATACTAAGATATTAAAGTACGAATTCTTCGTAACTAAGATAAAATTCCTAGGCTTAATTATCGGCCGAGAGGGAATCCGAATAGACCCTAAGAAAGTCCGGACCGTAAGAGACTAAAAGATACCGACCTATATTACCGATATATAAGCCTTTCTAGGTTTCGGTAATTTCTACCGGAGATTTATCTGGGATTACTCGAAGATTACCGTACCCTTAAACCACTTAATTAGAAAGGGAGTCCTGTTTTATTAGACTACTAACTGCTATAACGCTTTCGAAGGCCTAAAAACCGCTTTTAGCACCGCCCCGATACTAGCCTTATTTAATTAGGAAAAGAATATTATCTTAGAGATAGACGCCTCCGACTATATCTCCGCTAGGGTATTATCTTAGGTAGGGGATAATAGGATACTACGACCTATTACTTTCTTCTCGAAGAAGTATACTATTATTAAGTATAACTACGAGATCTACGATAAAGAATTAATAGCTATAATTCGCTACTTCGAGGAGTAGCGCCTAGAGTTAAAGGGAGCCTCTTTACCGATTAAAGTAATTACCGACTACTATAACCTAGAGTACTTTACTATAACGAAGCTACTAAACTAAAGATAAGCCCGTTAGTCTAAGTTCCTATTACGATTTAATTTTTAGATTACCTACCGACCCGGGAAGTAAGGTACTAAGCCCGATGCTTTAATTAGGAGGTTAGAGGATCTCTTAAAGGAGGGGGATAAACGCCTTCTTTACTAGAGCTAGATAGTACTAAAGAGAGAGAACTTAGACCCGAGGGTAAGGTTCCACGCCGCTCGCTTACTAACTAAACTTCCTACCGACTTATCCGATCTCTTTAATAAAAGCTATACCGCTAATAAAATCCTAGAATCTATTTAAGAAGCGATCTATAAAGGTAAGTAACGCTATACCTATATTATACTATCTAAGTATACTAAGAACTATAACCGCCTATACTTCCGAGACCGCTTATACGTCCCTAACTATAGCGAACTAAAAGCTAAATTACTCCGCCGTTATTATAAGTCACCCGTTGCCGGACACCCTAGACGAGCCCGTACTTACGATATCCTATTAAGAAGTTACTTCTAGCTAGGTATGCTAGTATACGTGGAAAGATAGATTAAGAACTATCACACCTGCCGCCGGTCTAACCCATCCCGAGACGCCTATTAAAGAGTCCTAAAGCCGCTACCGATCCCCGAACGCGCTTAAAGAGATATATTAATAGACTTTATTATATACTTACCTCCGAGCTAGGGATATAATATAATCCTCGTCGTAGTAGACTATTTAACGAAGATAAGATACTTAATACCCTATAAAGTAACCTACGATTCGGCTAAGACTGCCCGTCTATACTTATACTATATCTAGAAGCTATACGGCCTACTATTAACTATTATATCCGACCGAGGCCCCTAGTTTATTTCTAAGTTCTAGAAGAGCTTAAACCGATAGCTATAAATCAAGAGCTTATTATTAACCGCTATATACTTATAAATAGACGGCTAGACTAAACGCTTTAATACTATCTTAGAATAATACCTACGATCCTACGTATTATATCTATAAGATAACTAGTTTACCTAGCTCCCGCTAGCTGAATTCGCTACTAACTCCTAGAAATCCGAGACTATTAGTATATCGCCGTTCTTTACTAACTACGGCTCCCACCCCCGGATAGGGTTCGAACTAGATATCCCTACCGCTAATACTCCCGCCTCCCGGGACGTAGAAAGCTTTATTCGTAAGATAAAGTAGATTAATAAACACCTATAGTCCGAATTAACCGCCGCCTAAGCCTACTACGAAGACTAAGCGAACCGGAACCGCCGACCTACCCGCACGTATCGTACTAGAGACTTAGTCTAGCTAGACGCCCGAAACCTACGAACCCTATAGCTATAGAAGAAACTAGACTAGAAGAATATCGGCCCCTTAAAGGTCGAGAAGGCCGTGTCGCCGTATGCCTATAAACTAGAACTACTTGTAAGTATAAGAGTATACCCTATGTTCTATATTAACTTACTCCGACCCGTTACTAATAACCCCTATCCCGGATAATATATCGTACCCCCGCCGCCTATTAAAGTTAATAGGGCTGAAGATTTTATAGTATAAGAGATAGTAGATTCCCGCTAGGAACGAAGAGGCTAAGGTAACCTACGATTATAGTATACTATAAAGTAGGTTAGGTATAATAATCCGACCGAAGAACCCGTAGATTATTCAGAGAACGCGTAACAGATCGTCGCCAACTACTACCGCCGATATCCCGATAAACCTAGTCCTTAATAAATGCTCGCAGGAGCTCGCCCTTAGAAGGGGGGCGTATTGTCACAGCTGGTCAAGAGCGGGGACCCACCCTGCACCTAGTAGTTATATAAACTCGCGCCTGCCTTTATATTTTGTCGCGATCCCGACCGTCTTCTGTTGTAGCTCTTCGAGCTATGTCTTGTATATAGAGCCTACCTTACCTAAGGAGTGCCTATCCGTAGTAATAGACTAGATCAGCCTGACCGAGTGTTCCCCGTCCTACCTGCCGACCGACCCCCCCTGACAGCTACCGCGGGCTATTAAAGGTATATACTAGTATCGAGAAATAAGGCTAAAGGAGAGAAAAAATAATAAATAAGGAAAGCCACGGCCGATATTATTATAGCCGCCCTTAGATTTATCTAAGTTTAGCTTATGTTACCTTTACCTTAGCCTTATTTCGCGAGGCTAACGGGTATATATATAGGACGTAGCTATACCACGCGGGGTAATACGAGAAACCGCGGATCCACCCGGAGTACGAATTATTATATACAAAAACCCAGGATATACTCCTAGCGGTAAGGCACCCCGCAGCTATCCCGACGGGCCACCGTAGGCTAGCCTAGAGTTAGTAAGGGGGTAATATTACGGTTCTACCAGTTACTAGCGGCTGGGTACAAGACCCGGCCTAGTTCACCCAGGCACGTGACGCGTGCCCACGAGGACGCACAGACCTCGCAGGGTCTTCACAGGAAAGGGGGACCGTAAATTCCCTCCTCTTTCTCTTTTCCTACCTTATCGTTAGATAGACTCAATCTGAGCTACCAAGTTATTCCAACAGGGCTTAGCCCATAACACGTACTAAGGGAAAAACCTTCGTAGCCGAGGAATGCTTCTAGGAAGATCAAGAGATTAATACAGTCACTAAGGACCCCGTACTCGTAGCGATCTAGCTGCGCCCTCTCGATATTGTGCACCTTCTCACTCTCTTTATTGAATCCAGTTTCTGATAGCATGGTGGCGCATGCGGTCGCATGTTAGGTCGTAACATATCTAGCTATTATTCGGGCCGAAACCTAACCTATACTTCGGCCTCTGCTCTTTTAGTATCGAGTTTCTTTTAGTTCACGCCTAAGTCGTTAGGTTTAGTATATAAGTTTATACACTATTTGTCTCCGGTCTAGATAAGCTACGGGATAAAAACTTGGGATTTTTTTAGAGTCTAAACTAAATTAAGGTATACTAGAAGTCCTTACTAGCGCGATGTATAAAAAATATGGACTTGTTCTTATATATCGTGATCCTATCTAGAAGAGGGTTAGTTAGTGTTTTTGTGAATCAAATCTAGGGAATGCAGGCCTTTGTCTTATCCCAGGGACGTTTGTTGGGGGAGCCGATCAGGGCCTAAAGGTGTATCGGGCCTTCTCTTATGGGATTAGAAGTGTTGGGCTAACGACCCGGATCCAATCCAGTTTGCCGTGCAACGTCAACGATCTCTGTCGCTACAGGACAACGCACTCGGAAACCTCACAGCTCAGCCTGCCAAGTGCACGCTCGCCACGCTGTCGGGTCCCTCGCCAGAAGTAGACAGAGCCCTCGCTGTTCTCGCCCTGTGGCGAGGAGTGCGACGACGATCACCGCCAAAAGGAGGAGTTGCACGTTGCAAGAAGCCGCACGAATCTGGCTCGTTACATGTTACACGGCAGTCAGCACACTGTGATGGCGCCTGAGGCCGATTGACGAGTCGACAGTGCGCCTTGTGGCCCTGGTGCTCGTGCAGACCAGCACTCACGATAGGTGAAAGCGCGACATTGAAATCAATTCCCTGCTCGTGCCGCGATCACAGGCGCGGCCAAGCCTTCAACAGCCGCAGGATCGCGGCTGGAGGGGCCACGCGGGCTCGCAGTCTGTCAGCCAAGCATTGGCAGGCATATTAATCTACATTGTGTATTCCGTAGACGCTCGCGAGTGTATGAGTCCAAGTGGCCGCCATTACGAAGAGTGAAGACAATCCGCGCCAATATGGCAGTGACGATTGTCCGCGGGCCAAGATGCATATTCGCCTCTCCCACGAGCCAAGACGCGCCCAGGAGAAAGGATCGGCGGCCATCAGGGGTCGACGGCCGGTCCAGCGGGTCCCGTCAGCCTCCCACACCCTCCAAGTCGCTCTATATAGGACGTTTCATCCCCGGATTGTCTGTTTGTCTGTCCGTTCTCGACAAGGCGTATATGCATGAGTCCTGAATACCAGCTCGCTTCGTCCACCTGTCCTTACCATACGCCTCTTCACCAACTGCCGTCTATTCAAGACAAGATACGTTTACAGCATTGTCATTTACAGCCGACCGACCATCTACCTACCTATTCACAGCGATCAGACCCGCCAGGATGAGCCAGATCGCCATCACCCCTGAGCTCGTCCGCAAGATGGAGGACAGTCTCCTCGCCGACCCAGCCATTGTTCAGGCCAAGATTGTCGACATTGCCGCCGCCGACGCGCCCCAGCAGGACCTCGTCGTGGCCATCTGCCTCAGCCCGGACGTGCAGCAGCCCGACGAGTCAGCCCTGCGCGCCGCGCGCAAGGCGCTCGTCAAGAGGATGCGCGACGACGGGGGACGCGCCGTCGTCCCCAGGAAGTGGTCGCGCCCCAGCGTCCTGCCCGTCGACCCGTCAGGCGCCGTGGACGAGGTCGCCCTGAGGCAGAGCCTGCTCATGGAGGCGCACGCCGACGGGCCCCCTCCGACACCCACCTCCAAGGCCCCCGTGGAGTCTCTGGACGAGAAGATTATGCGCACCATTGCCACGGCGGTCGGCACCTCTGTCGGCCAGCTCGTGCAGACGCGCGGCTTTGCACAGAACGGCGGCGACAGCTTCGCCGCCATCCGCGTCTTCCAGGCGCTCATGCGCGAGAACATTTCGCTGCGCGTGCCGGACATTATGCGCGCAGAGAGCATTGCCGAGCTGCCCGCGCTCGTCATCTCGCGATCGGGGCCAGCCCCGGTGCCAGCTCCGGCGGCGACGTCGGGGATTCAAGTCTCGCAGGTGCACGAGGTGATGCTGGCTGAGCCCGAGACCAACGGGGTTGCTGTGACCACTGTGGGCGGCGTATAAGCGGGAGCTCTCCTATTGCACTTGTACCACCGTCACTGGGCACATCCAGGTCATAATGCAGCGTTGCTTTCGTGGGACAGTCACTCGTTGACCAGGTGTTTGGCGTTGGTTTGTTTGTCTCCGTGAGCCATGAAGGACGGCGTGGCAGTGCGCCAAGAGCCGTGGGTTACTTGCTTACTTACATGTGTGTTTGGGAGGCGCTGAGAGGCTGGTGCCCCGGCCAATGATGGTGCTGGCCATTATCGATTCTCTCGCGGTTGATTACATCTATCGTTTTAATACATTCAATCTTTCAACTTTGATTTATGCTTGGACCTCGAGCGCAGTCCTATCCATGACTTCCGTCGAGGGCTGCACATTGCTTTGGCCTACCCTGCATCTTCTCGGCTCCGAACAGCTTCGGCAATGCGTCATTGGCTACGCAGGAGTCGAATCCTTCCGCCACCGTCCAAGACTTCAGGAAATCAATAACATCACTGATTACGTCGCTGGTCAGGGATATTATGGGAGTCATTTTTTAATTCTTGCCAGAAAGGCTCAGGCAAGGACGGCGCAATATGGCGGTGCAGGATTCGAGATGGTGCCTGGCATGGCTATGTTCAGAGAGACTGAGTTGCGACTAGTTAACTACCGTATGCTCGCGTAAAGCTGACTATCCTGTGGAACTCGGCATGCATTGTAAGCACAAACTGCTCTTTCATAGATTCTGCTTCCAGCTCCTCTCCCACATCTGGCACCAGATAATCAACTAAATAAGAATGTTTCATCATTTGATATCCGCGAGGCGCCAGTAACGCAGCCGTGCATATCTATCCACAGACAACTAGCAAGTCACGGCTGCCAAAATAAATACGCACTAATTTGTCACCCCCGCAGCCCCTCCAACTTGGACGACGAGGCAGCCAGTCCGAGTGGTGGCCCCACCAAAACTCTCGATTGACTCACCACGACCTGCATCACCAGCATCACCAGCACCAAATCCATTCTGCACTCGCCTCGGCATCCATACCACAGCAGACGCCATGACCACCGACACGCCCACATCCTCCGGGGCCCCCGTGGCCCCCGTCGACCTCCCCGTCCGCGCCGCCGATGGCGCCCCCTTTGACATTGTCCAGACGTACCACGACCTCCTCGCCCAGAACCGAGACCTCACCAAGCCCGTCGTCGCCATCAAGGCCCTCATCTCCCTCCTCGAGAACACAAACTCCGTCACCGCCCACGAGACCATGGACGTTCTCCAGGCCAGCGCCGACCGCCTCACCAACTCGGTCCGCAACCCCGTGCCCCTCGTCGCCGGCACACACCTCTTCCTCTGGTTCGTCCGCCAGATGCTGCGCGACGAGGGCGGTAACTTTGAAAACGTACGCAGGCATCTCGTCGACAATGGCCAGGTCTTTGCCCAGCGTGCCATACACGCCCGCACCGGTGTCGCCGAGCACGGCTTCCGCGTCATCAAGCCCGGACAGACTGTCATGACACACGGCTCCTCACGCGCCGTCCTCGGTCTCATTGAGCGCGCGCAGCAGGCTATCCCCGGCCGCTTCAAGGTCATCTACGTCCGGGACCACTACAACCCCAAGGAGTCGGAGCGTGTCGTCTCGCGCCTGCGCAAGCTCGGCATCCCGACGGCTCCCATTGACGGTGCAAGCGTCCTCACGGCTGTCAAGGCCGCCAAGCCAGGTGTCTCGGCTGTCTTCCTCGGCGGGGAGGTCATCACAAAGGGCGGCGGTGTCATTAGCCGCGTGGGTGCGGCGCAGGTTGCGCAGGTTGCGCACGAGTCGAGCATCCCCGTCTTCGTCTGTGGCGAGGAGCACAAGTTTGTGGCGTTTATGCCGTGGTGGAACGAGATTGGCTTTGACCAGAAACTGCTGGACTTTGGCACGGAGGATGCCGAGAGGCCGACGACGGACGACCCTGTGGAGTGGGTGGTGAGTTTGCCCCCCCTTTTCTTAGTGGTTAATGATTTTGAGCACACGCTGACCACCGCACAGCCGCACGACTATGTGCATCAATTGATCACCGAGAGGGGGCTTCACCTGCCGAACCACGTGAGCACGACCATTTACCAGACCTATGGCAGCTTCGATGGGTAGAGATTCTGGGTACGCATGGGTGAGAGTGACGGGGCTATGGTCAAGATAAGCAATCGACACTGAGTAATGCATGGGAAAGGCGTCTGGGCGTTGGGAATATGAGGCATGATTAGACAAAATCGTTTACGCTATCACGAATAGAGAGAAAGAAGAGGCGGGTTCTGCGTTTGCAACGGCACGACATGTCATGCACGCGAGCTGGGACAGGTTGTTGGCCAAGGGCCAGAACAGCAGTCTGTTAACGAGTGTCTGGTACAGAGTTGCGTGTTCCATCGTCGCACCAAATGAGCGTAGGTTTGATTGCTGTTCAGTCGATCCGTGCGTGTTCGTTAGGAGAAGACGATGATCCTGGGCGCGAGCAAAAAAGAAAAAGATCGTATGCGGAACGAAAACCTGCGTTAGCCATCTCGTCTCGTCCATCCTCTACCGTCTCCCACTCCGCTTCACGCTCCCTCGCTGGCTGGCGGCATGTCCCTCACGACCCTCGCACCCACCCAGGCATACGGATACTTCCTCTGATACCAGTTCACAAAGCTCCTACGGCCCGCGATGCGCGGATGCGTCGCCCACGATCCGCCCAGGACGACATTATGCTTGCCGTCGAAAAAATCCGCCGTGTACCCCGGATACAGCGCCATGCTCTCAAAGCCCGGGTGCGGCGCGAGCGCCGAGCTCGTCCACTCCCACACGCCGCCCATGCCGCCCTGCCCCTGCAGCGCTGCGGTATGGGTCACCCCCGTGGGATGCCAGTTCTGGAACCCCACGTTGGCGCCGCCGAGGTCGACGAACAGCGGCGGCGTTGGGGGCGTCTCCTCCACACCGTCGTTGGACAGGTGACCGTTCACCGCGGGCACGCGTGCCGTCAGTGTGGACGACAGGAGGGATCTGTTGCGCTCCACGTGCGCGTACAGCGACTTGGCCTCCTCGAACGTCGGGATGCGGCCGCCCATGTACGCCGCGCAAGGGGCGAGCTCGTCGTAGGCTGCCATGACGGGCCATTCCAGGGCGTGCTGTAGGGGGACAGGCCCGAAGACTGTGAGCACGGCATGGGCGTTGATGAAAGACTGCAGGGGGCTGCTGTGCGCGGCGTAGCCGTTGGTGTAGTTAGGGTTCTTGATCCAGGAGGCTGGGATGCCCTGCGTGTTGGTCTCGACGAGGTAGGTTGCGTACTTTTCGTGTGAGTCAGTCGCCCCAGTGGACACATGATGGAAGCTTACCTCTTCGTTGGTGATGGCGCGACCCTTGGCCTGGAAAGCGTGGACGCTGATGTCTCTAGCTGGCTTCTCATTGTCCCTACGTGATCCGTCAGTCGATATCATCTGGGTTCATATGCACGCAAAAATACCATCCAAAGTGCTTCGACTGATCTGTTCCGTCCTCTGGATCGTCCAGGCCAACATGGACTGTCTGCGCAGGGATATCGTGCCATTCGTCAGCGACCCTGTTCTCTCTAGCAATGTCTGCCAGCTTCGCAAAATCAGGTCTGTCGACACCTGGAGGTGGCAGTGTCTTGGAGCTCTGGAGCATCATGTAGAGGAGTGTCTCCAGGTGCATGACTTCATGCTCAAACCCGAGCCAGACGGCTCTGCCTACGCTTCTCGGCATTTCTCCTTCGTACAGCTTCTGCACCCTGTCCCTGACCTTGGACTGGTACTCGAGGATCTGGTCCAAAGCCGGCCACTCGGTCGGCACCTCTGAGTGGTCATGGCACTTTTCCGGATTGTCGACGTCGGGGTCGATGCCCCTTTCGAAAATGTCAACAAAGGATTGGGGCTCCGTGTTCTTCTCGCCCGTCGTCTTGGCCAGTTGGATATCCAGGAAGGTGGGGATGTGCCCGAGATAGAAGATACAAGCGTTCCTCAGCTTGATTGGTTTCTCGGACAGGGACGGCTGCGGGAGCATCTGACGTGTGACAACGTCCCAGGTCGCCCAGAGCGACGCCCAGTCGCCGAGTGTCGGGAGAGGTTGCGACGCATAGAGCGTGGGGTGGAGGGGAAAGGCGAATTTGGACTGCTTGGTGAGGTGGTAGATACCTGTTTCTTCGCATCAGACGCTGATCACGCCATCGTGAGGGGGTTGCGTTTTCGAGGAATCTTACCGTAATCATCCTCCCTCCAGGCATTGAGCTGCTTGAGCCCGCTGTTCTGCCACAGATTCCGTGTGCCGGGGACGGAATACTTGTAGCTCTCCTCAATCTTAACCCTCTCAAAGGCCTTGATTTTCTGGCCGAGGACAGTGACGTCTCGGACCGGTGCCAAGAAGGCCTGGTGGCGGCCACCGTCCTGGTCGTAGACGTACTCGCCAATCACATGCCAGTCTGCCGGATCGAAGACGGGCGTGGGAAACAGGGTGTTTGCGTGTGTGAGGCCATTGAGGATGAATCTGGGTGATCAGTCTAGCGCCCTTAACTCGCGAAACACAATGGCAACATACTGGTGGGTGATGCCCTGGGAGTCTTCTGAGCGTTAGACAAGTGCTATACATCACCAAGCCCTCAGCCACTTACCATTGTATGCATGACTTGTGAGTGTCAGTGTCAGCACATTTGACAGCGCTCATGGGAACGTCTTGACCAGCAACTTACTAGACCTTGTCAGGCTCCATGCATGTGTCGACACCGATGTAGATCATGTCCGCCCCGCTCATCACCCTGCCAAAGCCAGCCAGGAACTCGGCCGCACCCTTGCGATCAAAGTTGCCTGGACGCACCGGTTAGCTCACTTACTCGCTTTCACTTGTGGGAGCACGACGTACCAATGCTGGATCCCAGATGGAGGATGCACTTCACCCTATCACGCTTGCCTTCCAGCCAAACCTGGCCGTCGTCATACGTCCCCCACAGACCGTGGCAGGTGACGTGGCGAAAGTCTGGTAACTGGGCAATCGTTCGCTCCAGCTCGTCCAAGCTCAGATCGAGCGCGTAGTAGTCAATCTTCTTGCCGGCCTTCTCAAAAGCTTGGAGCAGGAGGTTGACCTTGCGGAGGTTTCTTGGCTCGTCAGCATCATGCCATGTATGTGAAGAAGGCACTGTGTGCAAGACATGCGTACCCACTGCCGAGCTCGACAACCATGGCGCCGCTGGGGATCTGCGCTGCCATGTCCTGTGCGTACGTCTCCAGCACCTTGATCTCCTTGTTGGTGAGGTAGTACTCGTCCAGGTAGGTGATCTGCCTGTGTTAGCGCAGGGAGCATGCCAGGAAGATCAATGGACCGGCAGTACCTCCTCAAACAACTGCAGGCCTCTCTCATTATACAGCAGCATGGTGGGCAACTTTCGCGCCCCCGGATCGCCGGCAATCATGGTCTCGACATCAGCCTTGAGGTCAAATTCGACTGCATCGCCACGGATGTCGATGATGTCGGCCTGGCCGTTGGGATTCCTGACCGCAGGCATCGTGCAGTACCAGCTTGTAAGTGAGGCGCAATGGCAGTGAAGATGTTATAAATGACAATTCGGCAATCTGCTCGTGTTTTATATGACGGGTCAGAGGTGAGTCTAGTGTCAAACTCAAAGGGCGTTTGAGGAGGGAAGAGATCAGGGCCGATGTAGCCGAGGATGCCTATCTGTATAAATCCAGCTGCCGGTCCCTGTGATGTAAGTATGTACGAGTACCTTTGGGAACATCGGGAGGTACCTGATCGGAGCTACGATTATTACTGCTAGAACCTACTCGCAACCCGATCCACCCGTCCCGGGGACAGGTACCGCGCGTGAGACCGCAAGTCATTGGCGCGTCACAGCCATACCTCGATCGTCCGTGGCACCTGGATTCCAAACCAAGGGCGCGCGGGTGACAGCTGCAGCAGCTGCCAGCACCCCGCGCGCGGCGCGGAGGCCGTTTCATTAATAATGGAACTTGCTTCGCATGAGGCAGCGTCTGCAACTGGACGGATGTCCCATCCCATCCGGAGCAAAGGCAGCTGGGAGACTCGAAATGGCAGGGCGGGGGGACAGGACAGCATGTCGTGCATGAGCATGATCCCAGGAGCCTTCTGGTCTATGGCCAATGCGCGTGTCGAAGCATGGCAATTCTCAAATTCGAGCCATCGTCTGAAGTTTGTGGCGCGACTGAATGCACGGTAAGCAATAGCCCACAGCTGGTGTGGAGTAGGCGGTGCGGAGGTGCAGTCGATGACGAGGACATGCGACGAGTTCCTGGCGCGAGACACGCATGGCCCGATGGAAGTTGGACTGCAGATGAGGAGAGGGGGAGTTGATTAATTGGAGCTGGCCGGACTTAATGACCGTAAATAGCCGTTTGCCAATTGTTGCCGATCAATGATCAGTGTGATGTTAACTCAAGACGAATGCCGATGCCGCTGGTAAGTTAACGTTAACTTAGCTCTTTGTGCATTCAGGCTACCCTAGAGCATGTCATCCCGAACGCCACGTGATCTTCAACGGTGCAATCGATAAAGCTGTTGTGGGGCGGCGGAAGCAGGGCCGGAAGTCTGCACAGCCTCCAAGATGACGACTACGTACAGATTGAGTTTCACTATCTGTGGCTCAGCAGCGCACCAGCCACAGCTTGCAGAAGCCTAGAATTTGACCATGTTGACAAAGTGGCTGCATGAAATGTCCTCGTCCCTCTCGCTATCATTAGCAGGCTCTGATAGGGGCTTCACTGTCATTGCTGCGCAGACCGCGTCTTAAGCGCCGTGTCATGGTTGACGAACCAACCAGGCGGCACCTCGCCACACCCTGGCCCAGCGCCAGCTAGCCCAGAGCGACCCGTTGCCGCCCACCTGTGTTCCGAAGAAATAAACTTATTTGATCGCTCGGATCCCAGACTGATCTGCACATCTCTCGTCTTGCGTGTTCCCTTTGCATGACTTTGTGCTCCTGCCTCCGAGAAGCCCATCATCTATCTTGCGGGTCTTCAAGTCTTTTGTCTGTTTCAGGGTCGTCGCGGATTCACGTCACCTCTACCCCTCCAGTCCCCCACCACCACGGCCCGTCCGTGCTACTGACACTTACACGAAGAAGCTCGCTCAACCGCCGTCATGTCATCCGGGCACAGCGTGCGTTTCACAAACCTTTTCATCTGTCTTGTCTAACAGCATGCAGGATCCCAAGCTTCTCTACGCCATTGAGGGCGTCAGCGCCTACCAGCTCGGCTCTGGCCGCGAGGAACCCCTCACGCCCTCAGGTCCCCAGACCCTTTCCCTGCTGATGGTCCCTACCTCTTCTGGCTTCGCCGACCCAAACACTGTAAACACGGAGGAGGACTTCTATCTTCACCTGCACCTACCGCCGGAGCTCGACCTGCCTATGCCTGCCACAACCCAGATCTACCACCAGCCGCCCACGAGCTACCTCATCCCCCGCTGGGACCTGGGTCCCGAAAGCGGTGCCTTCACCAGGCTAGAATTTCCGGCCGTTAAAAGCAGGCCTGGCGTGCAAGAAGACGTTGATACTTTTGAGACTATCCTTGCGCAATGCACGGCCTTCCTCGAGCGCGCGCAGGCGCCCGTGTCGAGCAAAAAGAAGGAGAGCGACGCTGCACGTGCCAAGGCCAGGGAAGCCGCTGGGGAGGAGCTCCCACCGTACAACCCAGCGGACTATGAGCCAGGTCAAGCCTACGCGGCGGGCAGCAGCAGCGCCCAAGCCCAGCAGCAGGGCGGTCGCATCGTCCTCGTCGACCAGGAAGACGGCAGCGTCATTGGTGAGCTCGGTGAAGGCTTCCAAGTCGTCGAGGATGGCGCTGTGCAGCCCGGGTCAAAAGACCCTGTCATGGTCGCCCTCCCGCAAGACGGGAGCCAGAACATTGCCATTGGCCCCGCGCCGCAAGAGTACGTGGGCAAAGACATGCACCCGGCGTACAAAAAGTCCACCATCGTGAGCGGTGCGTCCAAGGCGTCGCAGCTGCTTGTCACGACGTCGGACTTTGTCACCCGTACCATGTCGACGCAGGCAGACAACTTCACAAAGAGCACACAGCCCGTCAAGCCGGTGACTTTCCAGCCGACCACCCACGAGCACATACGGCGCATCAACACCTTATCCACAAAGGCGGCTGGTCTCTCGACTGCGACGGTGGGCACCATCTCCAAGTATGCCCAGAACTTTGGCGCGAGCGTCGCCAAGAGGAAGGACGGGTCGGCACGAGGGTACGACAAGGACGGCAATCCGATCGATACCTACAAGCCCGGCGTGCTCAACAAGTCGCTCATGGCGTTCAACACCGTGGTGGACGGCGTGGAGCAGGCGGGACGCAACCTTCTGACGGGCGCATCGTCCTCTGCCACGCAAGTCGTGGGCCATCGATGGGGTCCCGAGGCTGGCGAGGTGGCTGGTCACATTGGCGGCGGCGTCAAGAACGTGGGACTTGTCTACATTGACGTCACGGGCGTCTCGCGTCGCGCCATCCTGAAAAGCGTTGCCAAGGGTATGGTGGTGGGCAATGTCAAAGGTGGTGGCCAGGTCATCGTTGGGGGTGAGGAGGGCGCTACGCCGGATGGGAAGCAGAGCGGCCGGTCCACGCCCCAGAGCGTGTACGGAGACAATGCGAGCATGGCCAGTGGAAGGCCCTTGTTGAATCGCAATCAGTCGTCGCAGAAATCGGCCATGGGGCAGTACAAATAAACCTGATAAGGGCGAAGTGTTTGAGCTTGAGAGAGGGGGACATGGTCCGCTAGAGGAGGACGGCAACGAGCGTTGGACAATGAGAGAGGTATGGCCTATATAGCAGGAATGAGTTGGATATGCTCTGTTGGCCTTTCTGAAAAAAGACGATGAAGCCACGACGATATTGGTAGTTCGATCTCGTGGTTGGTTGGTGCCTTGTGGCTCGGCGGTCATGTCTCCCCGTACGTACGGATACCTTAGGGTAGGGTGGGGGGTTGTGCAACGACAATCGCGTCGACCGCGCTTTCACACTTGTGCAACGCCCAACAACGCCGACATCGTTCGATCACAGACCATGCGCCCCTCACAGCATCATCTTGAGTGATTGCCTGCTATGCGCTGGCTTCTCGACACCGACAGCTTGGTTCGTCGCCGATCGGTACCGCATATTCGACCCCTCGACCGCCCGCCCGCCCCCATGTGCCGCTTCGAGCTTCTAGGTGCCATCATCCTCATTTTCCACGACATTGCCGACGCCATCAGTGCCCGAACGTCTCGCCGTGGGGAAATAGAATGCTGCACGAAATCCTCCTGTCCCTCTCAGGGCACCCTTCCCCGCTCCTCCAGCCCGACGCGACATTCCCACCGGGGGTCGTCACCCCATCTGAGCGGCAGCTGCTGAGCGCCGCAGCACATCTCAGCCAGACGCACGTCAAAATTATCAATGCTACGCGGGACATCAGCCGAGACACGCAAGGCTCCATCATTGTGCGAGCCGTCAGCGCCGCCGTGGAGGATGTCCATCTACGGGCCTTTCGGAGGAAGGTCATTGAGGTGGAGGCCAAGATCCTCAACGACGACCCGAGCTACGTCGGCGCGCACAATATCGTACCTCTCACGGCTGTGGTGGGCGAGTTCTCACAGTGGACGAGGCGGATGGACTGGCTCTTGGAGCTCATGCAGTTTATGGCCAACAGAGAGGGGCGGCAGGCCGCGCAAGTCATCGATCATCTCCGGACAGAGGTGCAGAGCGGCTACAGGGACATTGAAGAGACCGCCATGAGCCTTGTGGCAGTTGCGGAAAAGGCATGGCTGAAGCAGGTCTCTGCGTGGTTGTTGTATGGGAAGTTGCCCAACCCTGGAGGCCACGACTTCTTTGTGCGGATGGCGGACGACGGGGACTTCATTGCGGAGAAGACGATGCTTCCAGAGTTTGTGACGACCAAGACCGTGGCATCGATGCTATTCATTGGAAAGTGCCTGAACCACCCAAAGGTTAAAAAAATGATTGACTCTGGGCTCCGAGGGCTGGGCCAGCTGTCCGCGCAGCTTCGTCAGCTATCGAGTCTAGCGCATCCACTCGATAGGGCGGCGTTCTCGAGGACGATTACTGCCATGCGCATAGACCTCTCCGAGACGACATTGCAGAACATACTTCCATTGAGCAAGGTGGCCGAGATGCTCCAGCTCCTGCGGCAGTTCTTCCTGCTGGGGCGCGGCGAGTTCGCCATGGCCCTGATACAGGAAGCTGACCAGCGGACACTGAATCGATGGCAGAGAGCAGACAACCTGGCGTACGAGAAAGGCGACACGCTCAAGAACATCACCGTCAAAGATGGAGAGGTAGCAGCGGTGCTGGCACGGACCTGGGCGGTGCTAACCTCCATGCAAGGCGCTCACGCCGAAGAAGATGAGGAACAGGAACTGGCACGGGATTTGCTACGCCTCCACATTGGCAAGACAACTGCGCCAGCATCTCGTGAAACGGGCGTATCACCAGGCATGGGGCTCGATGTTGAGGCTCTGCAGGTGATGGAACAGTCGCCCTTTCGGGACTTACTTTTCTCTGCCCCCGTGGATCTGTCAATCCGACTACCTTCGCCGTTGGATATGGTTCTCACATCCGCAGATCTGCGTCTCTATTCCTGCGCCAACGCCTATTTGCTGTCCATGCGCCGAGCTCACATCAGACTCACCGACCTGTGGAAAATCTCGTCCCTGCGGAGACACCATCCCGCCCCCAAAGGAGCTAGCCAGTATGCTGTTGAACTCCGCGAGAGATGGTCCACGCGCATGACGACGATGCGCAGCGTCTGGGTCACGGCTAGCGCTGCCCTGTTCTTCCTCGGGGAGACTGAAGCGTACTTTCAGACGGAAGTGGTGGCCGTCTTGTGGGAAGGGTTTCTGTCCTGGCTACTGCAGGGACAGCAAGCAAGTCAGCCCTCGAGACCGCCCACCGGGGCGACTCAAGAAGGGGGAGAGGGGCAGCCCCGAGACGTCAGCCCAGATGAAGACGAAGACCTCTGGCTCGACTGTAGTTCGCCCCGGCCACGTCCCGATGCGTCCGGACCGAAGCCTACACATGATCCGCAGACGATCTCTACCGCGCATGCGCGCTACCTGTCCACCCTAGCCTTCCGCCTCCTCCTGACGCAGCCATCGTTCACAGTCCCATTACACAGCCTGCTCGTGCACATTGACCACTTGGTCACCCATACCCGCCGCCTGCACTCGATATTCACATCAATCGATCTAGAGACCGACGCTGGGGTGGTCGATGCCTTTGCAGACTTGCCGGCAGAAGAAGCAGAGGTCACCGCTCTCCTTGGTGGCGTGGAAAAGAGAGTGAAGAACGGGATCGGCAATGTGATAGGCGCGCTGCGGGACTTGGAGAGCGATGCGGCTTTCATGGCGCGATGGGAAGGCGAAGACCTCGACGGGGATGAATTGGATGAGGAGGAGAGGTCCTATAGGCCCAGCCGAGTCGGAGGCATCAGCCGGCTGTTGATGAAGCTGGACTTTGGGGGCTGGTTCGGCCGACAAAGGCAGGACTGGGAGTGATCAGTGGCTCGGCGCGGTCATCCTCCATAATGCATGGAGCACGACTACAACTGAATCCACGCGGGGTACGGATGCTGTACCCCAAGGTGTAGTACCCTGACGAGCCAATGGTGAATTGACGCAGGGTTCTTGGAAGGATCTGGTACCTGGTGCGCCTACGCAGCGATGGGGTGGAACGCAAGACACGGGTTGAGAGGTCCAACATACACTATGGGAGAAACCCACGATCGCCGGCCTCGACCCTTCATGGACCATCTCTGGATTTGGGCGTATGCTGCCCGCAAAGGTCGGCGTTCCCACTTGCGGTGCAACGGCGTACGCGTCCGAGTTGCGCTGCTCCCAAATTGAGGGCACAGCAATAGAAAACAACATGGTTACCGCATCTGGTAGACAATTCGCATTTGAGTCGCTGTCCCGGCCTTTGTGTATAAATAACGGGACGGGCCCCTTCCTCGAGTTAGGCTTCGAAGATTGCATCACACCAACAATCAAACGTCACACCTACAAACACCACTACACTCACATCACCAAACATTCACCATGCTGTCCGTCAAAGTCATGTTCGCTGCCCTCATGGGCGTTGTTGCAGCGGCCGGTACCTGTGCGCCGGGCCAGATTCAGTGTGGTGCTGCCTTGATGGCTGAGCAGGGTGGGTTTTCCTGTCTCCTTGGATTGTGTCCTCGGATCGCTAGAATGATGCTAATGATAAATGCACAGGCTACACCAAGGCCGACCTCGTCGCTGCCCTCGCCGGCAAGAACGTCAAGCCCGAGCTCGCCCTCTTTGAGTGCGGCCAGGCCGACGAGCTCGCGTACGAGGGATCGTACTGCTTGGGCAAGTGTGTGGGCGGTGACGACCCCAACACTATCTGCACCTGTACGTCTGCCTCTTCATTCTGTCATTTGAAATCCGATGTTTCGGGTGGCACTCGTGAGAAGAGAGAGCTGACATCTGGACAGCCTAGGCGCTTCCGCGACCGAGACAAGCTGTCCGTAAAAGATGGGCGAGGCGAGGCCTGCACAGGGGGTACACGGGCCCGGAGCCGTGCACAAGGGCAAAGAACACGATGTGCCGATGAGAAGGAGCAGGAGAGTCTAAATTACAATGAGTGAGGATGGCGCAACGACCCGCTTACGCTGACACTTGCGCCCGGGGCGAAGATAATGCGAGGCCATATATATGGCGGCCTATGCAGTCCGCCACTGGAGATGGTTGAAAGTCCGGTTTGTCGTATACAAAATAATGCTCACATGACTCTGTGCTATTTCGCTCATTTCCCGGCCCATGGGTTGGTACCAACGTCGTTCCCCCAAGTCTGTATCGTTTCTTAAAAAGGGGAGGTTAGTGAGTGAAACAAGAACAACAAGAACAGAACTTCTAACAACGGGGAGCACTGATCCTACGAGCGTTGCAAGCATCCCTTTTTCCTGATTGCATATCAAAAGTAGTGACTGCCGACACAGGTGTCCTTTGCATCGGAGACAGCCAAGGGGCTGAGAAACAAAGCAAGGTCAAGGCAGGATGCGATATAGAAAATGTATGCGCGGCCTGTCAAGCCACACTCGTCATACGTTGTGTATATATATCTCGTACGTATATAGCGGCCCGTGGCCAAAGCCATGCTCGAGAAGAAGCATCGGTGGGAAGCCGCCGTGCAACGTCTGGAGCCCCATCATTGTGAGAGTGCCCACTGCCACAGCCTCGATGCTGATATCAGCTCAGAAGTGACGTATACTAGGCAGATCTGCTGTTCCGTCATGCCTGCCGCGTATAAAGCGTTACTTAACTAGCCCAACGTACAAAGAAACGCGGTGTGTGCGGTGTACCAACAACCCCCAGGATAGGGCGGCCCGTCAAGGGGTGATCCCTGTTTCACTACATATAATTCCTTGGCTACCAGAGATTCATTGTCTACTCTCATCGCTGGCAGGTGATACAGCAATACCGGTAGTTCAGCATGATAAGGTGAATGAAGCATGCTGCAACGACGTGATAGAACAGTTGATTGCTAGGTCTACCAACGCTCATTTGCTCGCTTCCAAGATATATTAAATCCCACAATGTTCGATATGCTCCCATATATGCTGTACATGGTCCGCTCCGTCATCCTTTGACGGGCGTTGTCTGTTACTCTGTTCTCTTGATGACAATGCTTTGTAGACGCGAGACGGCAATCAGCATCCCGGTGCACTTCTAGTACAACGATACCGAGCGATGTGTCCGTAGAGGTGTCTTTGCGTGCTGTTCGGACCGCCTCCCCCCAAACACCCCCTTGGCCATGCCGCGATGCGAATGCGCGTCACAGGTCAGGGCTCTGTTCATTTTGTAGGCTGGCCGGACGACGTGCCAGCGGGCTTTGATGGAGTCGTCCACCAGTGCGACGAGTCCAGTTGCGACAATCACGCTACCGTATCGTCAGCATTGGTTCAGGGTGATGGACGTCAAGAAGACTTACTCGGCAACATCGGTCATCGCATCTACAATCTTGGGGTCGCTGATCCACATGAAACAGGGGGGCACCCATCCTCCCGCCCATTCCTCCGCCTCGACCTGGTTCGGGCTCCGCGTCTCGGGCGTGATGTGCGCGACGCCATGGCCCTTGCCGTCGCGGAGGAGGTGGAACGAGGTGATGTCCAGGTTCTCATCGACGACTCGCTTCCATGCGTACTTGTGCCCCCACCACTCAAACCCGTACCGAGTCCCGTGTCGGTCGTGCATGCGGTCCACGTCCACACGGGCATAGTTGCTGAACTCCAGCTTGATCGAATTCGTGGGCACCAGAGACGATGCCGCAGGCGGTGATGGATTGTGACTCAACCACGAGTCGGCGTGCATGCGCATGGAGCGAATCGACGCAGCGTCCCATGACGAAGTCGTCGCGCTGCTCCCCGTCGAGGGACGCCCGGTGGGAGCGTGATTCGAGGTGATGCTTGATCGACGGAAGGGATGCTTCAGTGAGTGGAGGGCGGAAGACATGGATCGCTGGAAGCCAGGTCGGGACGTGGGCGGCGCTTGTGCGTATGCTCGTTTCGAGTTGCACACTTCTCGGCCCGAGTCCCGGCAATATCTTCGCAGGGAGAACTCGCGCCGGGCCAGGTCATGCATGCGCAGGTGGAAGAGCTGCACGGTGATGGGCCGGCGACCGGTGCATGGCACAATGGTGTCGATGCGCAGATTCATGTTCCCGTCCGGCGTCAGATCGTCGTGTCGTATAGACAAGCGATCTAGCGAGGGGAAGAGGCGGCTGAAGGCGTCTGGCGTTGATGGTCGGACCAGAGGGTCGATGATATCGGCTTGATATTGTGGCAGCACCGGTGGGATATCATCGTCTGTTGGCGCCGGGAGTCCATCCTTCTTTGTCACCTCACCCTCGTCGTCGACGTTGGTGCTCTCCAGGGAGTCTGTGTCTGAGAAGACGGAGTTGTAGGTCTCGACAGAGGCGGAGGACAGAGTGGGATAGTCGTCGGCATACGTGCGTGGCCGCGCCATGTCATACTCTGCCGGTGGCCGTGCTTGCCCCTCCACGTGATGGTGAACACGCTTGAGACTGGGACCCGAGCACATGGATGAGGGATGAGAGCCACAGAAGCAATCTGAGCTATGAGCTGATGCTACTGTTGATGCTTCTGTAGTCGAGTATGAGTCGCACGGCGCTATGCTTATACGAGGTCGGTGTATGCTGTTGCTGTTGCTCGTGCTCATGGTGGGTGTGTGGTATGCGCCGGGGGGGGGGGGGGATTATTAGTATGATCAAGATGGGTGGATGCGTTAGGCAGTAACGGGATAGGGCAATGTGATAACGCAACGGATGAGGTAAAATTGATCAGGCAGAGAAGCACATGTGGCAGACATATGGTGACAGCACCGTGGGTGTGTGTCTGGTTTTACATCGCCAGTCACTTGTCGACTTGGGCAGGCAGGCCGGCAGGCAGCTGGCCAATGTGCAGGGTGCACTCACAAAGCCACAGGGGCCGTGTCATGGCTGATGGAGTCAGTCAAAGAAAGGCAGGGGTCCTCTGCCTCCGACTCATGTTCGCCGCGTGACAATGCGCATAGGGGCTTAACGGCTGGCCTATTCTGGAAACCCAAGCAGTCGGCCAAACGGGTCCAGCCGCTCCCCGTCCCGGCCGAGCAGAAGGCAGAAGGCAGAGAGGACATGGACAGCCACCGGATGATTGCCGTACTGTAGTTACTCAGTGGCCTGACTAACTGTCAAGAAATACGTGGGGGACGATGGAAAAGGGGGCTTGTTGGTAAGTTCCTTGTCTACTAGTCAGCCCGCGAGGCCACGCCACGGCTGGTTGTGTGCTGTGCGCAGCGCGACAATGCCTCAGGAGTCTCGTTGGTGCCCATGGGCCGCCCGCTCATCTTGCGCATTGGTTGCGAAGGGAAAAAATAACGAGGATACGTGTCTTGGGCAGGGCCACGCCTAGGGAAAGGCCTCACCCACTGCCACCCCACCCCTTTTTTTGGCTCGACGTAGCATCTGTTCGCGCCGATGGAGGTGGTGCAGCTCTGACGCAAGGTTCACTGTGCTGTAGGAACGCTGTAGGAACCGGCCGCTATGACGATGGTCGGCAGCAGGTAAGGTCCACGGTCCGCGGGGACGACCCTGGATTTCTGTCAAGATATGGTAGGTATAATCGGAGGAAACCGCCGTGCTTTTGGTTCGGAATCAATTTTTTCACGAGAGGATGAGCGATGGTGGTGAGCCAAGGATCGAAACAGCGTGAATGTGACGATGCTGGCGAAGAATCGCCTGACAGCAGCACGCTGGCTCGCTCCTTCCGGCCCTTTCCCCGACACGTGCCTGCATGGGCTGCGGCGGATGCATGAATTATGCAAAGTAGTCCTTGTTCATTATTTATATTCATCATGCACAAATCTTTGTCTTTGTCTCCTGCTTGGACCATCAACCCTGAATAGCTTCAGCTCGTCACGTCGTGTCGCATCACCTCGCATCGCACACACATGCATTCTCGTCAGAACTCTCATGATTGATTTTCAACCCGCTCACTTAGTCCTGTCTTGCCCACGCGTCGATCCGCCTTGCTGACCCGCCACCAACCACCAGAGAATGCCATGCCCACTCATCATGTCATCCCGCGTCCCTCACCTCTGTTCGGCGTGCCGCCAAATCGACCCAATCCCGTCTCGTTGACGCCTGATCACCCAGCCCAACGACTTCACGATGCCTTCATCATCGACACCTAATCGCCAAGGCCATGCCTCCTCTGCTTGATAGGTCTTGCGTGATCGAGGCTTCCACACGAGTGCTGGAAGCTGTGTCCCAGGAACGCCTCCTGCACGCTGCATGCACGCCGATACAAATGGTGTAGCCGGCCATCTGGCAGTCTCTCATTCGCCTCGCGCTGCTGAGCAGTTCTTTCGGAGCAATTGTCCTTTGACGTCTCTGCTTTCTCGTAGGCATGGTGCTGCAATCGTCACACGCGTTGGGCAGCGCCCTTCCGAGTCCCAACTCCCAAGCAACAATGTGAGACCGACGTCCGTGTTGTCTCAAAACGACGTCTTGCCGCAGCTTGTGGTGCCCTCGTGCGCGGTGCCAGGTCGCTAACACTGATTGCATCACTTGATGTTAGGCGAGCAAGCCAAGTTCACGCAGACGGCCTGGCCCGATATTGGCACAATTCGGCAGCAAGAAGGTGTCGTGTCCGTCTCATTTCGGTGTGAGGCACCGAGGCTGCTGGCTCACGCACGGAAATCTCGCCCACAATACCGAGAGTCGCCCCATTTTCGACCTTTGCGACGGGCAAGGGCTTCGGACAGGGTTCGCTTCCCGAGGCGTCGATATTGCAAATTGAATGAAGCCAATGTGGATCTCGTCGCCAAAAGTTCGCGCTGGCCGCCTGGCGCCGCTTATAGCGTGATGAGTTACGGCCCACCCAAAATTATCTGATTCTCGTGGTCGCCGTTATCAGATCCAAGTTTCCCGCGCCATACTCCGTGTGGCCTACAGATCATATCATCATACCCAACCACTGCGCGCAACGATTGGCAGCATTACGACAATGAAGGCAGATATGGATTCTCTCTCCTCCCATGCACAGCTCCCCAACACGCTGCAGTACACGGCCAAGACCAGCAGAGGAGACTATCTCATCCAAGTCGCATGGCCACAACAGTGGTCAGCCGATCGCGTGCCGCACGACGAGCGCCCTGTGAATACACTGTAGGTCCCCTAGAGCTTTCGTTTCCTGCAGACCGCGTTTCCTACAGACCGAAGCCCTGACCATGGAGATATGTCGTGGACGGCAACGCGTACTTCTACACGGCCGTAGACATCACCCGAAGGCTGGAATTCACAAACGCCGCTCGCACCGTCGTTGTGGCCATTGGATACCCTCCTTCTCGGTATGTGTACGACTGGAGGAGGGGTCCTGATCTCACGCCGCCCTGCGAAGAGTACGACATGCCACTAGACAGCCATGGAAACCCAAGGACAGACCTCACGTTTGGTGAAGCAGACAAATACCTAGGTTTCATAGAGCAGGATTGCATCACACACGTCGAAGGCACATTGTTCAGACATGTTCAGTTGGGCCGGAGAGCACTGTACGGCCATTCTTACGGCGGCATTTTCTCTCTGAGTACGCTCTTCACGAGACCGGAAACATTTGAGACGATTATTGCCGCCAGTCCGGTCGTGTGGTGGAACAAGGACCATCTTACCAAAGTCCTCGAGCCTTCATTCACATCGAGGAATGACATGAACAGGCCAGTATCGCTAATTATGGCCTGGGGCTCGATGAAGCAAGACACCATCCAAGAAGACGGCGAGTCAGAGGAGGACTACAAAACAAGGGTGTCTAACGCCGAGGACGACAAGATGAGGGATAGCGTGACCGCACTTGGCCAGAGACTGCGAGACTGCAGAAACGTGAGGAGAGTGGCAATGAAGGAGTTGGACGGCGAGGATCACGGGAGTGCGGCTGTGGCAGGACTACAGTATGGCATTCGGCAGTTTCTGTTTGGCAGAGTTTGATTGCTCTTTTGTCAAAGACACTTTGCCTATGTTGAAGCGATTCTTTCCTAAATCTGTAGCACAATGCTTCGTATGACCCCCATCCTGCTTCACCACAGAGACGGATCTAAAAGACCGTTCCCTTGGTCTGGTGCATCTTCCTCAGATCATAGTTGCGAATCATAAACAGCGTGACGAAAGCCAGCGCCATCACACCTGTACCGACGCCCAACATCCTCGCCTGTCCATACCCATACGCCCGCTGAATCACCTTGCGCACCTCGCTGCCGACAGGATAGCTGAGCTGCGTCGACAGATCGCCAGCAATGTAGTCCAAGTTATCCAAGGCGTCCTCGGGAAGCCAGTCGGCAAGCTTGGCCTGGAACGTGTTCGTCCATATCGCCCCGGAGATGGAGGATCCGACCGCGCCCCCCACGCTGCCGGTGACGCTCAACACGGCCAAGCCCGTGGCCACGTACTGGTGGTCCACGGCAGCGAGCAGGCCAACCTGCATGCACAGGATAAAGGTGGCGCCCGCGATGCTGATGAGCACCTCGCACATGATCAGATATCCAATGGACTGACCAGGCTGGCGAAAGTGGATCATCAAGCCCTGGGAGAAGACGTAGAGCGGGATGCCGACGACAAGCAGCCACTTGAAGCGGCCCGTCTTGGACATGCTCCAGCCGACAAGGAACAGCAGCACGCCCGAGACAATGGTAAAGGTGTTGTCGATCCAGCCCGCCTCGCTGGGCGGCAGGTTGTTGACCACCTGCAGAAAGGACGAGAAGTAGCCCGCCCAGCACGAGTAGGCGATCATGTAGACAAAGTCGAGCAGGCACACGCCGAGCACGGTGCGGTCGACGAGCAGGTCATACCTGAAAAAGGGCACGGGCGCCACGAAGCGCTCCCACAGGCCGAAGAGGACGAGGAGCACGAAGCCGACGACGATCATGGCGATGATGTAGGGCGTGCGCCAGCCCTGGGGGGCCGACTCGGCAATGTTGAAGGGGACGAGGAAGATGATCAGCCCGGCCGCGAACAGGAACGAGCCGGCGACTATGTGGTTGTTAGCGTGGCACTCTTTCTCCCAACCTTTTTTTCCCCCCGGCTCTGGAGCAGAACTCACTGTCAAACTCGATGAACCCCCATTTGAGAGTCTGGAGGATACCTTCGCTCTCTCTATGCGTGGCGACCAGGACACCCCTCTTCTTTGCCTTGTGCAGGTTCCACTTGAGCAGCAGGTACATTGGTGCCGCAACGGCAGGCAGGATGATGGTGAAGGCGCCAAAACCCCATCGCCAGCCGGGTCCGTTGAGGAAGGCCTCGGCAGACTTGGGCCCCGCAAACGCCGTGATCATATAGGGCGATGATGTGAATGCGTAAGCCAGTCCTCGGTTGTGGAGTTTGGTCGAGTCCGCGGTGATCACGTCGATGGAGTAGATCAAGCCCGACCAGCCGACTTGCCACAATACCTGCGTCAGATGGTGTTAGTCATGTGGTCTGTATGTCTGTCTCTGGGGGCTAGAAAAGGGGAGGGGGCAGAAAAGGGGAGGGGGATCTTCGTCAACGTACATTGGCAACGCAATATGTCGCAAGGTTCCCGCTGCCGGCCATCAAGCCCATGCCCGTGGTGGCCAAGGCGGCCATGAGGACGAAACCCTCCGCGCGGCCCCAAACGTCTAGGATCTTCGACAGCGGTATGTA
Organism: Emericellopsis cladophorae; assembly: GCF_022114955.1. Lineage (NCBI taxonomy): Eukaryota > Fungi > Ascomycota > Sordariomycetes > Hypocreales > Bionectriaceae > Emericellopsis > Emericellopsis cladophorae. Next base: position 181,326 of record NW_026250965.1, on the reverse strand, counting down.
GACGGCGGCCATCATGCAGTTCGTCACCACGCTGATAACGGTGATCATCGAGTGAGCATTCCACTCGGAGACCGCGTAGGGCTGCAGAGTTCCTCCGACGTTGGACTGGAAGCCATTGACAAGGTAGACACACCACATCCTACTGTTGTAAGACATTGTGAAACCTCTGGGCATCGCCTCTCAAGAGGACTCGTCATCAACTTACAAGACGAAAGCAGCAGCAAGGGAGCCTTTGCTCCAAACCAAGGTTGTCGCTTCGACGGCCTGCACACCGCGCTGGGCATCCTCTGCCACATTGTTGCGGGCGACCTGGTCGACGGGGTTTTCTTCATCCTTTGGATCCACGACAGTGCTGACCTGCACTGGATCCTCACCAGCATTGCTGGAAGACTTGCTCCGTCCAAACGTGGACTTGATCCTGTCGAAAGGCGCCATGTCGAGTATCGAGGTTTGTCGGAAGCTCGAAGCTGGAGAAGAACAGTCTCGAGCGGCAGGACAGGCTAGCAGCTACAAGTACTATTCCACCAAAGGACCCGTTGGTGACTCGAGATTTTCTTCTCGCTGAAGAAGAAAAAGGCCTTGCCGGAATTTTCCCGCCGTCTTTCCCGGCCATTCTCGTGTCCCAGTGGACCATCAGATCTAATCAGATTCAGATGGCACTATATCTCGGTCTCGGGGTGGAGCCTCTTCATGCAACGCGCAACCGCAAGGCTTGTTTGTGGATCGATATATCGGCGAGAACGGCATGCTTCTTCCTTGGCGCTCGGTCCAGCGTCGACAGGGCAAGTCTTTTCCAACGTTTCTCGTTCAACCGAGTCTTTGCTTGCGGATGTAGCTCGGAGAGATCAATATCCGCCCCAGCTGGCGGGCGTGATGTTGCAGTCGGAATTGTAGTACCTCAGACTCACCGTCAATGCTTCAGTTACCGTCGAGCCATGTGAATTGGCAGGCCAAGTGGGAAAGCTGCGTCGCTTGGGTCAGCCCCGATAAAACCACTCAATAGTTCTCCTGAGTTCTCTCAATACATTGGCAGAGGCAATTATTATGACCAATTCGGCAGGGGGACGGACCCGTTGCCACCCCCGTACATCGTAGGAAAGACTCCCTGGACAGAATTCCAAGACAGGCTGATTGTGAATGGTAGGGTTCAGCAAACTCTTCCTTGAAAGGCGTCAGCTACTCAGCTCCAGTGTGGCATGAGTCGGGGTGGCAACAGACTTTGCTAGTACAATCATCAATCAGAAGCAGCTTGACAGCACGTGGATTACTTACATGGAATTGAGAAGTCTCTTCTCAAGACCAACTGTTTTTCTAGGGCCGTGGGGCTATATGTACGACTGCGTTTGTGCATATGTGTAACCAGCCAAGGCCCGTTCAGAGTCATGATATGTATAAACGTCTCCCATGCTGAACCTATCGACAAACACCGCATCCAACAACATCACTGCTACTATCATACTTGTATCGATCAAGCCATTCCTCCATTGGAACGTCTGGCAATCTCCCCTCCATGCGCGCCTGAACCCACTAGGCCTGCGTGTTCCAACCGACCCAGCTCCGGGGCATTACTCGCCAGATCTTGACCTCACCGCTCCTGAGGTCGTCGAGCTTGAAACTCTCCATCTTCACCTTCTTGTTCTCACGCCCCTGCTCCCAGGCGCGGACCTTCTTCTTGGTCCCGTCCCACTCGGCCACAATGGCCACGTGGTCGGGCTTGCCCACCTCGACACTGTACTTGGCGTGCATCGGCCCATGCTTGCCTTGGAACTTGGCGTTGCGAATTGACAGTATATCGCCGGGGCGGATCACGTCGTTTTGTTGCGTCGAGGCATTGGCCATGTTAGAGTATACGAGGGCGCCAAATGCACGGCTGCCAATGGGTCGGAGCGCATCCTTGAATGGTCGCAGCAACTCCAGCACAAGCCCAACGGGCGTACCATCTCCAACAACACTGTCCTTCTTGGAGCTGGCGGCGGTGGAAATGGGTAGACCGAACCGCTCATAAAAGTCCTCCATCTCGTCTTGACGCAATGGCCGCGGCGGGGGCTCATGACGTTGATCCAGTTCTACATCCGAGGGATCATAAGGATCATACCGGGCGGTGATGATCGTTTGAGAGTAGTCCTGGAACAGAACCCATGTTTCCCTCGTGACAATCGTCTTGGACCCCTGGTTTGTCGTGGTCGACTCGTCTGACTCAAAGAAAATGTCGCGTCTGCCCTGCAGCACAGGCGGGACCTGGCCGGCCTGCTTCCACCAGCCGCTCTGCACCGCGAGATCAATGTCGTCCGCGATGAATCCCGACTCGCCGGCAGGACGTTGCTGGTCCGTCGACCGACGCGCGGACATGCTTTTCCTTCCGACATCAAGCGACTGACGGCCCCGTCCGCTGGGGGCTGGGGGCGGCGGTGCTCGTCCCGCCGGCGGCGACTGCGCAGGTGGCTGCTGGGCCTGCCGTGGGTCGGTGAAATATGTCTCCTCCTCGATCCGCGGTGTCTTGCTCAGTAGAGTGGGCGTCGGCGCGGAGTAGTTGTAGGATGAGAACTCGTTCGACATAGCTCCCGGCGATGCAGCCTCCATGGAAGGCGGTGGCGGAGGAGCAGCTCGCGGGACATCCACAGAGCGACGTATGCTGGGCGGCGACTGAGGGGGTTGCGTCGGGACAGGCGGTGGCACTGCCCGCGGCGCCGCTGCCGAGGGCACTTGAGGCGGTGCCGGGGGAGGCACATCGACAGGCGACTGCAGCTCTTGGCTGGACTCGCGCGAGTGTGCCTTGAGTGCGTCCTTGTGAGGCACCGAGGAGCCAATATCGGTGTCGTAGTCCCCTTCATACTCTGTAGCTTCACTCTCATTCTCTTCGCCAGCTTGAGGCGGCCTGACTGGCGTCGGCACTGGTGGTACCTGTACGTCAGCCGTCGACTGCCGACTGAGGCCACCTGCGCCAGGAGGCGGTGGAGGTGGTGGTCGGCTACTGGATGGCGGTGGCGCAGGTGCAGAGCCAGGAACCGGAGGTGGCGGCCTGCTGGTACGCTTGTTGCCAGCAACGACGGGAGACATGGGCCGGATTTCTTCCGCCACAGGGGATGTGGGAGGAGAGCGAGCTGGTAATTGAGGAGCCCAAGACGTGTTGGGTGGCATAGGAGGTAGTAATCGAGGTGCCTTAGGAGCTTCGACACCCGCACTGACAGGCTCCTGTTCTTTGGCAGCACCGGACAGTTCGTCGTCTGAGGCCGATCCGTCGGTTGGTGATTCAGGCTCGGTGGCTGGGGGTGGAGGGGGTGGTGGGCGAGCTACATATGTTAGAATTGCATTTCCATCATTTAATCGCTGGCTCACCTTCGGCGGGGACGGGAGGTGGTGCAGGTCGACCTCCAGGTACAGGGGGAACTGCCCTTGGTACTGCTCCAGTCGCTGTGAGGGTTAGTCACCATTCTTACAATGCGTGATAGTAAAGCTCACCACTGACGACTGGGGTGACTGCTGGCGTCTCCTCGTCGTCTTCCTCTTCATATTCCTCTTCTGTCTGCTCCACCGGTTGCTGTCTTGGAGGGATGGAAGGTGGTGGTGGCGGCGCACGCGCAGCAGCAGCTGGCTCATCCTCGACTGGCCGTGGTGTGTCCTCTGACTTCCTTGGACCGCCCATCCCAGGCATGGCCATCATCGTAGGTACTGGCGGGGCAGCTGAGGGAGACATGGGCTCCTCCTCGTCTTCGACGATCGGGGTCGATTCGGTCTTGGGCGTAGTCGCTGGCTTTTTCTTTTTCGGAGCCGGGGCAGCACCAGGCATAGACCCGCCGAACATGCCACCGAATCCCATGCCACCACTCATCTTGGCCATACGTGCACGCAGCTCTTCTCTACGCTTGACTTCGGGATCCACGTCTTCTTCTTCTTCTTCTTCTTCTTCTTCCTCCTCCTCTGCCTTTTCCTCTTCATTAGCTTCCTTTTCGTCATCAGCAGTCTGTCCACGCTGTGCCTCTAGCGATTGCCGTGGAGGTACGCTTGGAGCGGAGGCAGGCGGTACTTGTGGTCTCGTCGGCTGTCCAACCGGCTCTTCGTTGTCTTCCCGCTCCGTAGTCTCATCATGACCCTCAGTGGTGTCGCCAGCACCCGACACATCAGCTTCATTCCCATCGTGTGCTTGAGGCACAGGCGGCCTGGTGGTGGACTTGCGGCGAGTTGGCGGCGGCTCGTACGCTCGAGCCTCATCGGTCGATGTTCCCGAAGCGGTTGACTCTTCGGTTGATGTGCGAGCGGGAGGTGACAAGACGGCTGTTGCGACATCCTCGTCCTCAGCTTCCCCGGCCGCGGTCGGGGGAACTGGTACAGGCTCGGGCTTCTTTGCCGGCTTCTTTGGCTTTTCCTTCTTGGCAGCGGAGTCTGCGTGTCGTTGTGCCTGCTCCCTCTGTTGCTGCTGGAGCAAAGCGATACGCTCCTTGAGCGTGGTGGGTTTAGGCTGGTCCTCGCCGTCTTCGCCCTCTTGCTCTGCCTCGCCGTGAGGCACCAGCCCAGCCTTCTCTGCTTGAACCTTGTTCTCGGCTTCTTTTTCTCGAATCTCGGGATCTTCGTCCCGTCGATAGACCTTGGACACTGGCGCGTGTTGCGGGGGCGGAACGTAAGCGTTGCGGCTAGGAGGAGCAGCAACGAAGGGCTTTTTTATGAAGCTAGCGCCGCCGCCGCTGCTGCCCGCACTGGTGCTTAGTCCGCTAGGCTTGAATGGCGCGACAGGCGGCGCGGTCGATTTGTTAAAGGCTGCTATGCGGTCCTTGAAGGAATTGCTGGGTGGTTTATCGGACACGGGCGGGGACGGGCTCGCAGCCTTCGCCTTAGGAGCTGGAACAGCAACCGGCTCGGTCCTCTTGGGAGTAGGAGCTGTAGACTCTTCAACGGGCTTCGTGGCGGCAGCAAGGTCCGGTACTGGAGCTGGGGGCTCGGGAGCTGCTGGCTGGGCAGGGCTCTGTTGCTCGGCCTCGGCAGACTGCTCCAGCTGAGGCCGTTGCCGATCCTCTTCTCTTGTCGCATCGGGCTCTGGCTGAGATTGCGTCACAGCAGCAGGAGCAGGCGCAGGAGCAGGCGCAGGAGCAGGCGCAGGAGCAGGCGCAGGAGCAGGCGCGGGAGCAGCAGCTGTCGCCTCAGGCTCCTCCTTCTTGGTTCTGGTCCTCGTGGGACGAGGCGGGGCGGCCGGCTCGATCTTTTCTACAAAGTTACGAGGGAAGATGCCTTCGCGCTTGTTGCCGTCGGAATCTGTGTATGCACCGCCGTACCAGTCATCGTCCTCCTCTTCTGTGACGGTGATGACTTGGCCGGCGTCGAAGTTGAGGTCGTCCTCGTGTGGGGAGGTGTAGTCGTAGAGGGCCTTGACGCGGAACAGAGCGGCCATTGTGGGGGAGAGTGTGCCAAGCACACGCCGGGTTGATTGGCAGGCGTCGTGTTTATTCCCTGGAGTCGCTACGTCGAAATAGAGATGGGAAGTGGTGAGGACGACTTTGACGGACTGGGACAAGTCGAACTGACGACGAGCATTCAGATTGGGACTGAACTTGGAGGAGCACAAGCAGGCAGCTCCGCATCAATTGGCGGGTGGGGCAGTGCTCGTCAGCTCAAATGGGCGGGCAGCCTGGCCAGGTTTGGACTGTGGGGAGCTGTCTGTTCCTGCCTCTGTCAAGTTGGTTGGATGCACAGAATAAGACTCCCATGTTACGCTCGATGATTCTAGTAATTCCAGAGACAACCAAGGCCGGTGCGAGAGTTCGAAGGCTGCTTATGCAGCTCGCGATTGACAAAGGCGTGGCGTTCCAGCAGCTTGGCCTACACGTATGTAGTGATGATGATGTAGATCTGGCGCGGCTTGACGACGTCAGCGAATTCCCCAGCCTCACTGCCCCTCTACTGCTACGCTACGTACTACGGAGTATCCACGAGGAACGTCGCAAGCTAGTCTACTTAGTAGCTCTACAAGATACACTGGTTAACGTCAGCCGGACGGCCTGTATACTTCGCTGCCTTCTTCCTGGTCGAACAACTACGTCGGACTCTGGTGTGGCTGCTGCAAGCATCGCAGGCTGAAACCAGACATGTCCGACAGACACCGGTATTCACCCACGAATGCCATCGTGGACTATGCAAATGCGCCAATAGGCCATGATCGATCTAAGAGCGCCACTGTGATAGCAGGCCTGTCGCTGTAGCAGTCTGGGCTCCTTGCTAACGCCAGCGTGTCGGCGTTATCATGGTCCGACTCTACATGCCCGTTTGCATATGCACGTAGGGTAGCCCAGACTCGGGCGTGGCAGGGCGGCGTATTCAATATTAACTGGAAAGGAGTATTTGTCGCCGTGATGTTTCCTAACGATAGTCACTAGCTGTATAGGTATCGAACTCTGGTGCACTTGTTTGATCACACGCTAGACAGTGGAGCTCTTGACGGTCGAGTGACAAATCTGCCATTACCTTGCGTCGGGTGTGACTGGAAGTTTGTCCCTCCTTACGTTCTAGGCCATCAGGCTTCTTCCTGAGGCAGTTCGCGACGAGCCGTAAAACCTGTGCATCAACAGCACACGTCTCCTGCCAACATACCGTGCCCGAGTCACTTGACTGATAGGAAATGGACGACTACATCATCCCCAAATCCATTCGCCAGCCATCGCGCCCTTCCAAAGAAGATGCCCGCGCTCTTGCCGTCCAGCACGCCACAATCTTACAGCATCGCAAAGACCTCGAGGCGCAAATCCTCTCGTCGCTGATCTACCTCTCCACATTCCCTCCAAACACTACGGTCGCAAGTCAACCCAACCCAGCAGACGCGCGCGAGTTCAGGAACCATATTCGTCTATTCCAGCCGTCCGACTACGATGACCTGATAGCAGAGAGGAACGTCAACGACCTATGTGGCTATGCCTTGTGCCCCCGCGAGAACCGCAAAACCGGCCGAGGGGGGGAGTGGACACTTGCGCCTGATGCGGGCGGTATTGTGAGGAGAAAGGAGGTCGAGATGTGGTGCACGCAAAAATGCAAGCGACGAGCGCTCTACGTCAAAGTCCAGTTATCCGAGACAGCGGCCTGGGAGCGAGCTGGCATCCCAGACATTGAAATTTGTCTGTACGAGGAGCCAAGTACGTCGGCTCCAGAAACGGAAGAAGACGCTACAGCTCGGAAGATGAGCGAGATGAAGCTTGAGGACGGAAGGCAAACCATGCGGGACAGTGCCAGGCTTGCTCTTGAGCGCGGTGAGGTAGGCAGTCTTCAGCCCGGCGCGAAGACCGCGGTGGGTGTAATGTTACAGGAGCACGTTGTAGAGTCAGCGCCCCCGACGGGGGTCTTTGAGGATGACGATGGCGACCACATGATGGTGGAGGGCTACAGAAGTAAGATCGAGGACAATCCGAATCTGATGAAATGAGCTACGAGAACTGCGGAAGAGCAGTTTTACGAGGAGAGGAATACGTCGTGACCAACAGTACCAACCGCACAGCCGAATGCGTACGGCACCTGTCGAACGGCTTGGTACCACCAGCATGCAGTCATGGGAACGGCATCACTCCTAGTTCAACATCACCACAGCAGCGCGGCGAGGGAGAGATTTGGCAATCAAGTATCATCCTAGACGCTGGGTCCAGGAATCAACGACACCTTGAAGGGGTATAAAGACCTGTCTTTGAGATCTTCCTAGTATGCACTCACTGTCGCCAATCCGAGATTCCCCCCGGGGGACCGTATGTTGCCGTGAGAAAAGCAGAGCCCGTAAAAAGTCGTAACATGCATGAATTCGCCCCGTAGACGCCCCATACCCCTATTTTTGTTGTTCCATCGTCCGTGCGAGAGTCGCTTAGCGGCGGTCGTTGAAGCGGCGAGGGCCACGCTCGGGCTGCTGCTGCTGGGAGACGGCCTGGGCGTTGATGGGGATGTTGTCGAACTGTGTCTGTTAGAAGAAAGACTCGAGAAATATCTGCCAAAATACATACGCCAAGGTGCTTGAGCAGGTCGCGGGTCTCAAAGTCGACCTCGAGACGGCCCTCGTCGCTGAGCTGGGCGAAGTCGAGCGCCGAGATCTCGGGCACGTACTGATCCTTGCGCTCACGCTCCTCCTCCTGAAGCTTGAAGGAAATACCGCGGACAGGACCACGCTGGATACGGCGCATCAAGTGGGTGGTGTAGCCGGCAATCTTGTTGCGGAGGCGCTTGGAGGCAATGATGGCAATCTCATCGCAGATGCGCTTGTTGGTCTCGAAGTCGAGGGTGAGCTTGGGGTAGTAACGCTCAATGATGACCTTGGCGGACTTCTTGACGGTCTTGGTGCGAACGCGACCCATGTTGGCGGTATTGGCTCGGGGGCTGTGAGGGTGGTTGTGGTGGTTAGTCGTGCGTTGTAAGGAGGCTTTACGAGATGGACAAGCGCAGCCCAAATTTTGGTGCTCGCAGCGTGCAGTGGGGCCCAATCGCAATTCGAGTTAGGGCTGTGGGAGGATGATTGCACGTGACCTCAACAGCCATCCGTCTCGGTCATTGAACGGCCCCACTCACGGTTGGGTTAGTAATCAGCACGGAGTATAGAGGATGCCTTTGATGAATGTTCCGACGCTTCTACAATTGATACTATACATGTACATAGAAACACATTATACATCTAGCTCAGGCCGTACGTCTCCGAGCTGCCTAGGATGTCTGTCTCGGGGCGTTTGGCCTCCTCGAGCTGTGCAGCACGCTCCCTCTCCTTCTCCTCGGCAGCAGCCGCCTTGGTGCGCCTGATCTCCTTGTTGTTGTATATCGACCTGAAACCCTTCTTCTCATCCGCAATGAGCTTGGCATCCTCCTTGGCCACGTTTGTTGAGATAACGACAGATCCGCGTGAGTTGACGATGGCCTTGGATGGTTCGACGTACGCCTTGGCACCACCGTAAGTGTCCAGGTCCAGTTGCTGAATACCCTTGATCGTGTGGTGGGCGCTTCCGTACCGCCCGCCCAGCATACGCTTTGTAAACTCGTTTGACCCAGCGGGTATCTCTGCAATGAAACCGCCCACACCAATATTGGCTTGCGCGTTCTTGTGCCTGGGGCGGACAATGCGGGTCAGAGTGGGGGTCTTCTGCTCCTGGGGTCCGTAGACAGGATGGTTTTCCATAAAGGCCGTTGTCCGAAGATAGCCAATACCAGCAGAAGGGTGGCTCGGAGGAGGTCCATTCATCCCATAGGGGCTGAACTCGGAGTTGGCCTTGGCGTAGATGGCATCGGCAACGCCAACCTGCGTGACAGGTGGCAGATCGAGGAAATCGGACACGTAGCCGTACAACTCGGCTCTCGAGTCACGCAGCGTCCTGACAAAGTGGTCAAACTCGGCGTCCGTGACGTCCTTGACCGTGGTCGTGGTCACAGTTGTTGAGCCGTCCTCCCTGGCTTTATGGCGCGCCTCGTTCGTCATCTTCTGGGCGAGCACTTCCCTCAAGTACGTGCGGAACTCCGATCTCCGAGGCTGGACTTGCTTCCGCATAAACTTCTTGAACTCTCCTTCACTAAGCATGGCCAGCCAAGGGCCGTTGAACTTCCACCTCTTCGCCACAGCTTCCTTACTGCGATCGTTGGTGAGAATGTCGACGTCCTCCTCAAAGACCGACCTCAAAGGATCGTGCTCCACCGAAGCGAATGCGCCAATGTTCCTCGATTGGGGCACCGGTACCGTCATTGCGACCCTCATCTCGCCAAACTTCTCGAGACTCATGACGTGGTCTGCTGCCGAGCCATAGTCCGTGATCTTCTCAATCGAGTCGAACTGCCTAATCTTCACGAGCGGCGTCGTCGTAGCCATGGTCTGCTTGAGAGGGAGAGGGCGCTTGAGTCCCCAGTCGCCCTTCTCACGGGAGGACAGTGGTGAGGTGATAGCCTGGTATTGTGGCACATTGCGAGTCGCGGTCTCGGAGGCGAGGACGTTCGTCATGAGTTCGGGCTGGGCCTTGGGCATGGCAAACAGGCGCGATGAGCGCAGCAGCGCCGCACCGGGCGACACTGAGCTGGCCATCGTCAATTGTTGTTGATCGTGCTTGATGCTGTGACTTGATGACCTCCCGAGACGCGAAGGGGAAATTTCGAGATTTGGCGATGGACCGGGGTTGAGCCGGACACCTTCGAGGCCGAGTGCGACTTTGCCCTTTTGGGAAGTCTTGCAGCTCCATCGACCTACCCGGTGCTGCATCGATCCCATTTGAGATCAAATCACAGGCAACCGCGGAAAGATCGAAAGCATTCTCTGGACATGTGCTTCTGGCTGTTGGACGCTCCCTAATTGCAAAAATTTCAGCTATAGACCACGTTTGATGGTGATGGCCTCCAACGCTTATGAGTCACCTGCGCTCACGTTCGAGCTGGTAGCAAAATGCGAAGTGAGAGAGAATGCACTTTCTTTTGAAGCTTCTCAGTCGGACACTAACAGATCAACTGACAGACAACCAGAGCGCGAGCGTCGAACCTTACGTTACCGCATGGCCCAGTCCAGCTACCTCTATTCATGCCAGTGGCCACCCAAGCCTCTCTCAAGGGCCTCACGTATGAGCAGCTCGAACAGACGTCCTGCAGACTATGTCTGAACAACACCTACCATCTTGGTCTCAAGCCTGGTCAGGAGACCCTGGACGCTGTTGGAGGTGCCCATAAACTACAGGGATGGGATCACAATATCCTGACCGATAGTGGGGGGTAAGACACATCTTGCCATGGCGGAGGATCTAGACTGACGGTTTGCCAGCTTTCAGATGGTGTCACTGCTCGAGCTCGCCACGATCACAGAAGAAGGCGTCCGCTTCCTGAGTCCACATGATGGCTCGCCTATGCTTCTTACGCCCGAACACTCAATGAGTCTTCAGAATTCGATAGGCAGCGATATCATGATGCAGCTTGACGATGTTCTCGTCACGACATCTCCAGACGCGGCACGTATGCGCCTCGCCATGGAACGCTCAGTGCGATGGCTAGACCGATGCATAGCAGCACACAAAAAACCGGAGACGCAGAACCTTTTCTGCATCATTCAGGGAGGATTGGACCTGGAGATGAGGAAGGAGTGCTGCGAGGAGATGGTGAAGCGGGATACGCCTGGGATCGCCATTGGTGGGTTGAGTGGAGGCGAGGCGAAGGACGACTTTTGCCGCGTCGTCGAGACCTGTACAGCACTTCTTCCTGACCTGAAGCCGCGCTATGTCATGGGTATTGGGTTTCCGGAGGATCTTGTTGTGAGTGTAGCCCTCGGTGCAGACATGTTTGACTGCGTGTGGCCTACGCGTACAGCACGCTTTGGCGCCGCCGTCACTCGCCACGGCGTATTGAACATGCGCAATGCCCGATTCGCGCACGACTTTGGTCCTGTCGAGACAGGATGCGGGTGCAATTGCTGTCTGAGTGTGGACAAGGGGGGCATGGCCGTGACGAGGGCCTTTGTGCACCACAACTCGGCCAAAGAGACGGTTGGGGCGCATCTGTTGACGATTCACAACGTGTATTACCAGCTGAACCTCATGCGGCAGATAAGGGAGTCAATCATTGCGCAAAGATTTCCCGACTTCATCAGGGAATTCTTTGGAAACCTGTACGAGGATACAGAAGACTATCCAACCTGGGCAGTCGATGCCCTTCGCCGGGTCAACGTCGACCTGATCAAATAAATGGATTCTGAAGACGGTTTCTCATTGGTCTCGTGCAAGTTACAAACTATCGTTGCTTCATAATCAGATAACCATCCCGAGCGCGAGCGCAGCCACCGCTGCAGCGCCGTACCCTACTCTAACCGACACAGCTGCATCACGGTTATCAGGAGGCTCTTCCACATCCTCATCGCCCGTGTCAATTGGCTCATTGTCCTCTTCCGAATCCTCATCGCCCGTGCTAGTTAGCTCATTGTCCTCGTCGTCGTCGGTGACAGTAGGCATTTCAGTCTCCTGAGACTCGCACACGTCATCATAGTCGTCGCAGAAGGTGGCGAAGCGTGTTGCGACTAAGAAGACGGGTCAATAATAGGATGCTGGGGAAGGGACGTGCGGTTGAGAACTGACCAGGATAGACGGTGTAAGGTTCGCCTGTGCTTGCCCAATCGGCACATACAGAGGCGGACGAGTCGATCTCGTCGGTCCATTGTCCGGAGCTACCGCAGCTATTAAAACAGTCAATATCTTCTCGCAGCGTGACTGGGCTGTGTGCGAAGACTCACCAATAACAGGATGCCTGCGCGGCAAACGGCATGGTAGAGAAGCCGGCTGTTTCCGCTTCACACGCATCAAACATGGAGATCATGTCCCAACATTCAGCCGGCTCGGTGGTGGTCGGCATGTAATCCTCAGAGGCGATAGTTGTCACGTCAATACTAACAGTGGCGGTGACGGGCCCTTCGTCGGAGTCGGGCATTGTTGTCATAGAGGCGTCGTCTTCCTCGGTGGTGGTTGCTGTTGTACCGGAAGCAGCACATGAACCTTCGGCGTTGCAGACGGTGTAGAAGACTCCGTATGCTAAAGGCGCTCAGTAAGTGACACTCGTCTAGATTCCCATCTGCCGAGGGACTCACGCTCGTAGTCTGTGGCTGCGTAGCCTGGCGCGTCAGTCAAGTAATCGTAGCAGCTCGAGTAACCGTCCGCCAGGAGTGTCCCGGAATCGCAACAGACGCAAGCAATCAGGTCTTCCTCCGGGACATTGAAGATATTGGTCAGGCCACCCAAGCTATCGGCACACTCAAGAACATGATCAGCCACGGTATTGCAGGCGTCCATGTCAGCCGCCAAGTGGACGACATTGTTCAGAAGAGGTGCAAATGTGACGGCTGGGGCCGGAGGGCCAGTCATGGCAGCAAAAGCAGAGTCCATCTTTCCAAAGTCCAAGATAATGCTTCTTAACGTGAGGTCGAAGGCCAATGACAGCTAGCAGGCTAGCAGTGGGCAACCCTTGACCCTTAATATACTGTGTGCGCAACATAGCACGTGGCGGTCAGCAACATCTCGGTCATGCGGGTTCAAGTGCTGCCCGACTGCCTCGCGCCTAGCATCAACAGATGCATCGTTTTGGTTGGACAGGAAGTTCAGCTAAGATCCTGGATGCTTGATGGGTGTTGTGCGGCTGAAGCGGAAATGCGGGAGAATGACCAGGCTACTATTGACGTTTCCGCGCGCGGAATGATTTAAACGGGCTAAGGATGTCGAACTTCAGTGCAAACTGGAACGTGGTCAAGCAATGATTGGTCAGATAGGCGATCTTGGGCGGGCTCGACAGCATTGGGAGCGACTGCTGAACGCAAGGGATCGTCACTCGCGCATAGAGGCTAGTGAATGGCAAGGCTGACAAAATCTGAAAATGCCCGAGGCGGAATTCATTCTGCCCAAAAGAACGAACGCCGAACGGTGGGAAGCATGGCGTGACTAATAGCAGTGTGTGGCTCGGATGAGTTCAATTGTAGCGGGGGTGGCAGTGACACGTATTGCCAACTCGAGAGAAGAGGTTGATGTCTCCGGATTCACATTGTTCCGTCCCGGGCAACTTTTTGAGATCGCGTTACGAGCAGCGACTTCCAGCACAGAGCTGGTCGACATCACGAGATCCGCCGGTTCAGGCGCAACCACCACCATGTAGGTCCAATTGGCTTTTGGAGGATGCCATCACTCTGACGAATGCATCAGGTCGGCCCCTCGAATTAGCAGCATGCTGCTCTCGCGCGCACCGGCGTCTCGCGCCTTCGCATCAACGCTCACCATGCGGCCTCTGACAACATCAAGTCGACTCCTTGCCAAGGATCGCCCTGTCCGTCACAATCCTCTGGTCGGAAACTACACTCCTCCCAAACCGCAGACCGCAACGCCGACGGAGGAGCCACCCGTCAGCACCGAGGACCCCAAATCATCGGAACCGCCCGCGTCCAGCGCAGAAGTCCCCCCCAACGCCGACATGCCACCGCCCCCTCCGCCTCCACCGTCCGCTGAAGCTGCGACGAATGCGAAGCTCGGAGATTCGAAGAAGCCAGCGGCTTCCTCGCCTTTTGCTTACGACGCCACCCGTCACGTCGACATTCACAAAATCGTCTCGGAGAAGATGGAGCCCCTGGTGGCTACCACCTCCGCAGACCCCCTGAAGCAGCCGCGCATGCGTACCGCTCCTGTTGCCGGACGTACCGTCTTTGTCGACCAGTCGGTGGGACTACCGGCTGCTCTCAAGGCTCTGCAACGCCTCGTGTCCCAGAGCAAGATCAAGCGGCTCGCTACTCTGCAGAGGTTTCACGAGCGACCAGGCATGAAGAGGAAGAGGTTGAGGATGGCCAGGTGGAGGAGAAGGTTCAAGGATGGTTTCCAAGCGACGGCGCGACGGGTGCGCGAGATGAAGAAGCAAGGCTGGTGAAAAAAGGGTGCGCGAGCGCGTACACGTGTAATACTGTACATTAAAGGAGGGGCCTGTTAGATTACCGTGTTATGAATCAAAGAGATTATGCAAGGTCAATTTTTTACGTCAGGTACATCCGTGGAAGGCTTCAATAATCGCCCCAGTCTTCTCTCGTCGGACTTGGCAGCGGGCTCGCCTGGATCTTGGGTCGCGAGCGAAAGACTGCCTCCATGTCCTCCTCTGCGATCATTTCTTCCCTCAGGGTGTCCTGCTCCTCCAGCTTGGGGAAATAGCTTCCTTCGCGCATAGGGGGAACTCTAGACTTTCTCTGCGATCTTCGTCGCTCTACTTGGGCCTTTTGCCGAGCGTTCTCGAAGCCAGCCATGCTGCGGCGAGTGCGAGCAGCCAGATCCTCCAGAATATCGTTCTCGAGAGCTTCCGTCGTTTCACCTGACGTAACGGGAGTAGGCTTGTTGGTTTCTGAGCTCCCCTCCCCTTCTTCTCCTTCTTCTTCAAGGAAGATGGATGATCCACGAGGAGCCATAGAGAGACGGGTCCTATCGGCCAACGACAGCGTATGTCTAGGCTTGGACTTGTTCTTGGGGAAAGGCGATGCGTCGTTCATGGACTCGAGGATTCTGTCCGCAGCAGCCTGTGTTGGAGACGGTGCGGCTTGCTGAATGGGCGTCTTTTGCCGCCGAATCGGGGACAAACTTGTGTCTGGCCTGAGCCTGGGTTGGAAGTCAAGGCGCACGGTATCGTCGTCTTCACCGTCACCGCCCTCATCGTCATCATCATCTGTGTAATTTTGACGTCGCCTCAACTTTGAAGGAGTGCTCGGTCCCCCGCTTGAAGAGCTGGCTCGTGAAAGGCCGGGACGTATAGGTTGCTCGTGGTCTATTGCCGGGACAGGATGAACGGGATCTTCTTCCGGTGATCGATCCAGGGTGTCGTCTTCAAGCTCACTCAACTCCGAGATCTCGCTAATTGACTCTTGGGTGCCCATGGAGGTTCTCTTCCCTTTCCCCTTTACTTGAAGAAAGGGCAACGGACTAGGCTTGTGCCCTGCGTCGGCGAGCTCGTCCTTCAGTCCTTGCAGCATCTCCTGATAGTCACTGGTGAGCCGCATGCCTTGACTTAGAGTCTTGCTGGTCCCCGTCGCTCTACCCAGCCTCAGCTCTTCGTGCGCACCTAGCCCAAGATCGATGCCCCTGTCTTGTGACCTAGCCTTGCCTTCCGAGGGCGACGCCGCTTGCGCAGGCCTTTCGCCGTACATGCTCGCGCGAAAGCGCTGCCATTTGTCGAGTCGCTCCCTGTGCATCGTCACCCGCCCGTGGAGCTGCTCGAGCAGCCCAGCATCTTTCGCCTCGACCTCGCCCAGCCTATCCTGCTCGACCCGCCTCCACACTCGGTCGAGCGGCATACCGAGAGGCCCGTCCTTCTTCTCTGCTGCGTCTCCTTGGACAAGGACATGCATCCACTTCTCGTTGCCTGTCCAGTTGGTTCTCACCAGTCTAGCCATCGCAGCTCTCGCCTCCTCAGATATCGTTTTGCCGGGTCCGCCCTGTTCCCGACGCAGAGCTTCCTCCTCTCTCTGGGCGAGACCTCTTTCTTTGACGCCCAGCAATCCTTCAAAGTCGCGGTATCTCCTGGTCATATCTCGTCTTCTATCCTTGATCCTACCCAGAGAATGCTTGTGCGCCAGAATCAGGCTGGACAGCTCATTCTTGTCGTCATTGTAACCCTTGTTTTCCAGCGTCAAAGTAAGCGACAGCGCTGGGTGGCCTTGTAGCTGGTCCACCGCGACTTTCCTCAAGACTGCCGCGGAGAATGCGGCCAGGACATCTTCCAACCGTTCTCCTTTGCACTCGTCCAGCATGGTCTTTCGGAGAAGGGCATCGCGGCCCAGAACGCCGTTTTTTTTGGCGTTCTCGAGGGAGCGGAGCAAGGCAGCGCGTAGGTTGATAGACTGTACTTGGTCGAGCGGCGGGAAATAGGGCTTCAGTTTCTGCACAAGTGTTAGTCGGGAGCACCAGCGAGAAGAGTAGTAGGTAGTCTTGCATTTGCCGTCTCCTCTGGGTCCCAGAGGGCAAACAGCTGGAACAGCGCCCATTCCACGCTCTGCACCCGCTTCTTCTGCCCCTGAGACGTAGTCGTGCCTGCGGCAAAGGTTCGCGTCGATATATCCGGCCAGTCACGCCTCCGGTCAAGGTCCAAGAGTCGCAGATTTGTCAGAAATAAAGACAAAGGCGAGGCTGTCGGCACCGCGCTATGCGTATTTGCTGATGGCGGTTGCTGAGGCGGTCTGGGGCCAGCTGACGGTTGCCCAGCTCGAGGTTTGCTGGACGCCTGCAGGCGTTGGTGAACAGTCGTCATGGCCGTCGCATTGTATGCGTGTTGATTGCTTCAGATTCGCGCTCAAGACTGGAGGGATTGGGCGCATGCGTCGGTGTGCAATGTTTATTTCATGTCGCACAACAGAGGATGGAGCTAATACGGGCGACATGATGCATTAGTGCAATGCCGATTGTGAATCCCGGCTGTCAAAGCCCCCCCTGTTGTTGAATTTCTCCTGACAACACCAGTCACCAGCATGGGTTGCATGAAATCATCATTTTCTGCTCTAGGTTTATTCAAAATTCACTGGATAAATCATGTGGGAGCGAAACCTGTCGATTTTGAGCCTTTGGACTTTGTCATTCACTGTCCTTGACATGGTGTTGAACGCGGATCTCCTTGCGCCAACGTCATGTAGAAGCCCTCGTACTCCTAAAGTCGACAGTATAAGATTGGAGAGGTCTCCAGCACGTTTTGATGAAGCTCGGCCCTTCTCAATCCCTCTTCATGACGGATTGATCCCCTTTCTTCCAGCAAAACTTGATTGTCCACTTTTGAATTTTCCACGAGTTGCCGCCAGCATCCTTAACGAGATCCATGAAATACATGACGCCTGTCGTGTACTTGGGCGCGGCGGGATCGATCCCCTCCCCAGGTCTGCAGTGCTGATTCGTTGCATAGGCCGTGAGACTGGCTTTGGTCGGATCGTCTGTAAGATGAACGCGAACGTTGCTGATGGAGTGCAGTGTGTCCATCGGCCCTATCAGCCCAAAGAGATTGGCCCTGGCCTCCTCTGTGCCATGCATTATCTTTCCTCCGAGGTCGAACTCGATTTCTGGCGTCAAGACTGAGTTGAATATTTCCCAGTCATTGGTGTCGGCTCCATAGATGGCTTGGTACAAGACATCTGTGACAGCCTCACGAGGACTCAGTGCTGTGAGATGAACGGGGGCAGACATGTTGGGAAATGCCAACGGGGGTTGTTTGACCTCTGAGTACGAACATAATTCGTAAGCAACGCGCCATGTTTTATACACCTGGCGATCTCCGAGATCTCGGCCGGGAGGATCAGCCCTTGGGTGGCTAAGTCCAGCCTTTAAGTCCGCTCAATGTCCGGAGAAATATGAACGCAGGAACCTCCGCGAAGATATTCCAGTGCAAATCGGCTGAGATGTTCGTGTTTTTGTGGAGGCTCGCTTGTGCTCGTACTCGTTGTGGTTGGGCGTGGATCCGTCGACATTGTCTCAGTAGCTTCCTTGCCAACACCTCGTGCGCCACCCACACTCAGTAGAGCGTGTAGCCTCGTCTGGCTGACTGTTAAGCTGGACTCTGGATATTGATCTCCCTCACCAAAATTCGTCAAAGAAACCCTGACATTTGACTTCTCCAACACAGCCTTGGGCAGGCCCTGAGGAAGGACGTACTCAACCCGCTGGACATGTCTCTGGAGAACAAGCCAAGAAGCCAGAAGAGCGCCCTTCAAGCCCCATCGCACTCCTGTTCTTTCAAAGAGTAAGCCGTCAGACGCACTCAAGGTGGTAGCTTTCTGTGTCCACTCGTGCAGAGGGCGGCACCAGGTTGTGCTGGAGGTTGCCGCAAGATCTTCGATAAAAACGTTTCGCTTCATGACAACACCAGCCTCTGCCAGCATGTATGAAACGACGGATGAGTGAGTTTTCTCTGAGAGGTTCAATGCGGTAGTGAGAGCTCGGCAATTGGCACTCGGTCTCGGAGAGGGCGATAACATCGCTCAGGCGCACAGTGATGGTTCCCTTGCCGACAGCGAGATGAAGGCCATAAGGCATGTCAAACACGAGCGCATTCTGCGGATGATGCAATTGCATAATGTAAAGGAGGATATCGAGGCTCTTTGCGTCTATCATCATATTGAAGAGGCCAGGTCTGGTTATCTGGTTACTACTTGGAGAACCGCAAGCTTCCATCCGACTTCATGGCTTCATCCTCGTCGTTCTCGTCGCGTGAGCAAGGATGACGATTATGCACTTTGTGAACAGACTCAGCCTGGCCGCAACCTAGGCGGGCAGTAGGGAGCCATCTTATGCTGTTGGTTCGGACGCACATAGTGATGCCAAGGCATCACTGCCCAAGTTGGTCGAAGCTTGCTTTGGTCGTCTTGCATGTTGGAGCGTCACCAGAGCCTATCCCAAGTTCATGGGCATCTCCTATCCTTTATCGAATCCATTCGTCAGGATTGCAAGCCAGGATGCACCGTGAACGATGATGTGCCGTCGAATCGTGACATCAAATGCTGCAGGTTATGACGGACGGCAGGCGTTCGGAGTTAGTCTGGCGGAACCCCGCTCACGGCTTATGTCATCCTTGAACTGAAGTACATCCGAATTCGTCACAGCTGCCCGCGAAAAGTCGTGAACCCCGTCTGTCTGTCTTGGAAATCTCACCAAGCAAGCCAGCACGCACGATACACGAATGTCGCGCGCTACTCAACCCAACCCACCAACGCCGTCGCACACCCGTCTAGAGTAGGACACTATTCTTCAATTGAGGCAGACACGGATTTCAAGGGTCTTGCTCCTTTCCCGCGACGTCAGAGCCGCGCAGCATTCCTCTTGCAGCCCGGAATCCCGGTTCGCCCATCGACAGCTCACGGGGTTGGGCCACCCTCAACGTCAAACTCCTGCCGGCTCACTCACGCCCGCACGCGCATGGCACCTCCGGACTTGACGCCCAGGCCGGGCACATCCTCGAGCAACCCGGCCGACGGGTCGCCTGCGGGCTACGGGCGCTCGTGTACCAACTGCTCGCGCGCCAAATGCAAGTGCATTTTCAAGTCGAGCGTCGGGAGCTGTGAGCGATGCCACCGCCTGGGCAAGGACTGCCAGCCCATCGCGGCGTCGAGGAAGCGCGTGGAGAAGAGACAGACCCCCTCGAGGACGGCCCAGCTCGAGGAGAAGCTCGATGATCTCGTGTCCATTTTGCGGTCCTCGCAGGGGGGCTCCATGGCTGGTATCGCGGGTGGCAGGCAGCCCTTTCCTCCCATGTCTGCCGAGTCCAGCTACCCTCCGCCGCCTACGAGCCGCCTGGACTCGTTGGCCACTGCTGCTACGGCGACAGATCCTCAGGGCTCGAACAATGCGGCCGCCGCTGCTGCGTACCCAGCCATCACAAAGGCCAACAACAGCAATCTCAATGCAAACTACAATGAGAGCGACGACAACTCGGAACCAACGCCCGCAGAAGCAGAGCTCTACCTGCAAAAATTTCGAGCGTGGCAGCAGAATCTGCCTTTCATGGTCCTTCCGCCCACCATGGACGCAGCCCAGCTGCGACAGGAGAGTCCGTTCTTGTGGCTGTGCATTATGAACATCACCAGCATGTCACTACCGCAGATGCAGGCTTTGAAGGAGCGCGTACGCAGAGAACTGGCGGAAACCATGGTCATACGGCACGAGCCTTCGATGGACATTATCCAAGGACTCATTGCCTATCTGAGCTGGTCATTCATGAACTCCGGCCCCGGCTGGAAGCCATTCTTGATTCTGTTCTCGCAGCTGGCCATGAGCGCTTGCTACGAGTTGGGCCTGACCAGGTCTTCTGCTGAAGAGGAGCATTTTGCGAGATGCTTCAAGGCTTGGGTCCCCAGGCCGCCGCAGGTCAAGCTGCGAACCTCGGAAGAGAGACGAGCCATAGTGTCTCTCTGGTATCTGATATCAATGTACGTCGGGTACAGGTGAACCATGCGATGCGCACCACCACTGACAATTTTGCAGCATATCCACGTTCATCGGCAAGACAGACTCACTACGCTGGACAAATCATATGGAGGAATGCCTCGAGGCACTAGACCAGGGAAAGGAGCATATCCAGGATGCCATCCTGGTCAGCCTCGTCCGAATCCAGCTCATTGCTGATGAGACGCACAAACTCGTGATTCAAGACGTTCTCAAGGGCGAGACTTTTGACTACACGCCAAGTTACGTGTATCGAAAGACGTTGCTCAGCCGCTTGCGAATTTTACGCGAGAGCCTGGGCCATGTGGCCAACTCGAGCTGTAAGTGTGATTGGCAGCAACAGACGGAGAACCGTACTGACAGGACCATCAGATGTTGTACAGGCCCACCTGTATGCGACAGAAGTCATGATCAACTGCTTGGGGTTCTTCAAACCTTCCGTGCCAGAGGCACAACGGCTCGACTCAATGTACTCTTGCCTGCGCGCCGTGCGTGCGTGGTACGATGTCTGGTTCTCGATTCCCATGACGGACATTCCAGGCCTCCCATTCGCGCTGCTGGTGCAGCTCTCGCATGTGCAAGTTGCCTTGTACAGGTTGTCCACGTCCGACGATCCTGCGTGGGACAAGGAGGTCCTTCGAAACACGGCCGATCTCTTGCTGGTCTTGGATAAGATCATTGAGCGATTCGAGGCCATGCAGACTGTGTATCCCATGAAAACGGGCAAAGACGATGCCGACTCCACACTGTGGTGTCGAGCGACCAAGATCATCAAGAATATCAAGGCCAGCTGGGAGCCAGCGTTGACGCAGCACTACAGCAGCAATAACAGCAACAGCAACAACAGCAACCCTGGGTATCCGACACCGAATAGCCAGGGCCATGGTGTACCCGTCAATGGCGGAGGGATACCGATCGGTATGGGCCACACGATGGATCCAAATCTCCCCGACACGACGGCAGGCATGGGGTTTGTTGATATGCCGTGGATGATGGACATGTTTGGACCTTGGGAGTTCAATTAGGCTATGCTAGCTAGGTTTGCCTTGGCTCGCTGTACAAGTATACCCTGCGCTCGTCGCGCTTTGCCCTACAGTGTCTTGTCATACGTGGTTGCATGTATAGGTGACAATGATTTGTGTCACCGCGCCACGTGGTTCCTGATTTCATAGTCGCCCAGGGATAGATAGACTAGGCACGTCGCATCTTTCTAGAGTGATCCATGTGAGCGCGTTGATCACTGACGTGATGAGCATGTATGTAGGAATGAGTCCATCAATCAAGGGCTGGAGGCCGCGGTGGAGCACGCACCATCAGGGTGCCCAGAGCGCAATTGGACTTCACCTCTACGTCTAAACGCGTGTATCCCCCATTGCTCTTCCCTCTTGCATGATGCTGAATCGACCGCGTAACCGACAACCTCGACGAGGCGATCCCCAGACGGGCAGTCCGCGTCCTAGCAATCGCGGCGGCGGCGGCGGTGGTTGCGGCGCAAGAGGTGGCAGAAGCTCCCGACACAGCGCACCACGACTTAACGGCAACGTCCCTGGCACCCACCAAGTCATACCGGGAGCAAGCGTCTGGATTGTCCTCAAAGAGGACCAGCCCACGGGCGACCAGACACACGGCATCATCGCGCAAGTTCTGACGCGGGGCAACCATCCTAGAGGGATCAAGGTCAAGCTTCGCGATGGCCAGGTCGGACGGGTGCAGAGAATGGGCGCACCCGTCACCGAGACCGCAGCGCCGCCCCAGACGACCGACAGAAACGAACCACCGTACTCTACGATGAACGCGACGAGTGCGACAAGATTCACGCACCGCTACACGGATGTGCGCTACGAGGACAACGAGGATTATGCATCGGAGCCTCCGCCTCGCTCCCTCGCCGACTATCTCCCCGACGAGCCAGAGCCGCCCACGACGCAGACGAATAATAATACCACCGTGACGGCGACCTGCCCTATATGCGAGGCCTTTGAAGGAGATGAGATTGCAGTGTCGCACCACGTCGAGCGAGAGCATTGAGCGTAAGCGAAGTTGCTATCGCGCCTTGCCGCGTTATAAAGCACCTTCTACACTTGGAGCCTCGCCCCAACTCGGGTGGCTGCTGGAACTTGAAAATCACGCATCCTCGCGCACTCGTGACTCGGGGGAAAGATCATTATACAGCGCACGGAGTACTATACCCCACGCCGGCAGTGAAGCCAGATGTCTTGACGGTACCTTTGCAAACACCTTCAAACACGGCTCTCTGGATGGTCAAAGATAAGACACAGTACATATCCAGCTTCCCGATCGCGGCAAGGAGGAGGGGCTGGCCAGCCGGCGGCAGAGACAATATATCAGGTTCTGACTTTTGAGCGAGATGGGGTGCATCTGCCGGAACTAGTGTCTGCCAGTAAGGAGACAGGGGTTGTTACTGGAGTGGCTGGACGACATGGATGCTGGGGGGTCACTTTCATCCACGACTCTGTCAGGCGCTGTCGATTGGGAAGGTCAGAATACGCGCATGGCCGAGTTACCGAGGATTCGCTTCGAGCCAAGACGCTGCTTCATTTCGCACGTTGGAGATGACACGAGATGTCGAGCACTGGCATCTTGACAGCTGCTACTATGATGGTAGGTAGCTCGATGCACGACCAAGGGCCAAAGCTACCCGCGACCAAGTGAGAAAGAAGAGCTATTAAACCTAAATGTTAGCGATGGGCCATCAATGATGGCAATTGTCGATTTAGCTGGATTACGTCCACAATCTTCGACCTAATTGACGACCCTAGTCGGTGCAGCAAAGTGCCGATCACCCAAGCCACATTTCCACAGACAGGTCCCATGAGTCCACGACGCCCACGGACATCTTCTCGAAAAGGAAGCTACTTTTAATTCGCTTGGCCTGGGCAGCCTCAAGTGCCATGCTGTGGCGCTCGAAACAGTAGACCTCGATAGCCTCCGTCTAAGCATAAGTTTCTCCGCCGAGAAGTGCGGTCCAAGGGAACATGGAGTTTACGGGACTTCCAGCTCGCTGGAATTCTCAACCGCGTGTGTAGCGCCCACGAGGACGATGACCTCTACAATCTACATACTGTGGCAGGATGGGACCCGTAGATCTCAACTTCAATGATCAACCACGCGGATAAGTGCTCAGTGTCGACTCGAGAGTCGAGAGTCCCGACTCCAGACTGAGGAAGGACGGATCCGTTTCCAGCAGACATGGGGTCCAGCGACTCCAGCCGGTCCACTTGACGGTGCTCAGGCTGCAGGTCGTGCATCTGCACTTGTCCCCAAACGGTTGTTGAACAAACTACCATCGGCTCACGATGCGGTCCGGGCAGCTTCCGTCTGAATGAAGCAGGAGGTCGTCGTATATGCGACGCCTACGCTTACAAGAGTGTGGATTGAAGGCCGGCCACATCCCGCTGGAGAATAGAGGAGGTGTGGTCCTCGCTCGCAAGACACTCTATAAAAGTCCCGGTGTCTCACATCTCGACAGACTTGAAGAACCAGCTTCTCTCACTCAGCCTTCCCAGCATCTTCAGTCCAGTCTATTCCAGTCCAGCCCAGTCTATCATGTCTCTCAAGGCCATCCTCCTCTTCGCCGGCGCGGCCCTGGGCCACACCATCCACAGCCGCGACACCGTCCGTGGCTGCGGTGCCCCCGAGCCCAGCGACGAGCTCCTCCAGGTCTCGCGCGAGTTCGCCAAGCAGGAGGCGGACGTCGAGAACAGCTTCAGCGCCCAGGCGGCCATCAGCGTGCCCGTGTACCTGCACTCCGTCGCCTCCAGCCAGAGCACCGTCCTGAGTGTGAGTCGTCCCTGACTTTGCCTCTCCCAGACCACATGTCTAACACCCCGTAGGATGCCACCCTCCAGAACCAGTTCAACGTTCTGCGCAACGACTTTGCGCCCTCCGGCGTCAACCTGAGGCTTGCGGGCACCACAAAGACCGTCAACCCGACCTGGTCCCGTGACCGGGGCGAGATGGAGATGAAGCGCGCTCTCCGCAAGGGCGACTACGGCACCCTCAACATCTACCTGCAGGACGACCTCGGCGGCAACCTGGGCTACTGCTACTTCCCCACCAACGCGCCCTCGGGCTCGACCGCCTTTGTCCGCGACGGCTGCTCCGTCCTCGCCTCCTCCGTCCCCGGCGGCTCGGCCACCGGCTTCAACCTGGGCAAGACCGCCACCCACGAAGCCGGCCACTGGTTCGGTCTGTACCACACGTTCCAGGGCGGCTGCACCAGCACCAATGACGGCGTCGCCGACACGCCCGCCCAGAGCAGCCCCAGCAGCGGCTGCCCTATCGGCCGCGACTCGTGCCCCAACCTGCCCGGTATCGACCCCATCCACAACTACATGGACTACTCCCAGGAGTGAGTATATGCTCTTGTGTTTTCGTGACAATTTTGGCTGACGAGATGGGCAGTTCTTGCTACGAGGAGTTCACTGCCGGCCAGGCGGCGCGCATCAGCAGCTTCTGGAACGCGTACCGCGCGTGAGAGGCGGCGCGTGGGTTGGATGTGGGATGGACAGATGAATGTCATGACCTTGACGAGTGCTGAAATAGGATCTGGAAACGCTGGGCAGATTTTGAGCATGGCGCGCTGCTGCCGCTGGTTGGTCGTATATATTTTGATTTGACGGTACATAGGACACTGCTGTGAACGTATTGAGTTCCCTTCTCTGAGACCACTGGACACTGCCATAGAAAGACTCGAATCGCACAGGCCTACCCGTCATCAAGCAATGAGTGCTAGCTGATGTCTCCATTCCCGCTCGCCGCTTGCTTCGCGTATCCCGTGAGCCCCTGAAGAGGTGTTGGGGCAGGGGCATTCTTCTCCTTGTCACCACGGTACTGTAGATAGGGGGCTGTAAGTGCCGACCAGCCCTAGGGGTGTTTTTGCGGGCTGCTTTTCTTGTGTCTTCTTGCGCTGTTTAGGTAATGCTTCCCTGTTCATAGTTGCGCTGTCTTGTTTGGCGTGCCCTTGGCGGGCAGGCAAAGAAGGTTGGTTGAGGCTGGTCATTCTTCGCGTCCGAACTATCTTGTGTTTTGATGTTTTGATTTCTGTTTATGCCCCGTTTCTTTCTCAGCTTTGTTTCGTAGTAATGGTTTCCTGTCTCCTTCCGAGTCGGTAGAGCGCGCCTTGCGCCTGAATATGTCGGCAATCTTGCGGCGCCAATGCATCTTGACGGTGGGACCGTGGGAGACGATGTTGATCTAACGCCAAGCACGTTGGAAGAGTGCTAAGGGGAAAACAATGTTTGGTATTTCAGTCTTCGGCCTCTCTGGCGCCAAAGGCTCCCATCACATGTTGCGATGGTTACTGGTGCAGTCACCTGATCATGGCATCTCCTGTCTTGAACTTTATCTCTTCATTATCATGCGCAGTGACAAAGCTACAGGTCAATGGCAGGGTTAGAACGGCCGTAGACGAGGTTCTGCGCTTATAACAAACCGAGTTTGATGTTCAGTTGGCGTAGATGGATGGTGTCACGCATACATTGTAGACTGCCATAGCGAACACAGGCCCAGCTTCTGTTAATCAACTACACGTAGAAGACGTCAAATATGTTGCCAACCTCACAGCAACACTCCGAATGCATTGAGAACTTGTCACGAAACTGATTACATGTGACATCCGAAGCTTAGGAGCTCTCAAAATGACTCCTTTTTGGTGTTCAATGGGAAAATCTATCCTCATATCGTGGCCAGAGCAACAAGAACTGGTCAGTACCTCAGGGCCCGTGCCTCTTTGTAAAATCGATTCCGAGACGCATTCTTGCTCTATTGTGCCCTTGAAGTACCAGGTAGTCATTGAAGGAAAGAGATTCCGGGTAGGCAAATAAATACGTTGAGGTGCGTCCGATCGACACTCAGCTTGGCTTGGCCTGCCTCAATCAACGTTTCGTCACTCAATCAACATTCTCCTCTACACACCTCAAGACTCGTCCCTCTTCGGCTCAATGGCGCACCACCGCCGCCACCACCACTACCATGTCCCTCCACATCGCAGCACGAACCAGTCTCCCGGGTCACCTCCGACACCAGCCGTCCTCTAACCTGGCTCTGGCTCTGGCTCGCTCGCGAAAACAGCGACGCCTCCACCTGGCGCCTCCCTTCCTGCTCGATGGAGGCCCTTATGTACCCCGTTTTCAGATGCTCAGTTCGCGCGATGCAGCCCTCAAGCGGTCCCGCGCCTACGCCCATCTCCGGAACTGCAACCTGTGCCCGAGGCTCTGTGGCGTCAATAGATATGAGACGACGGGCATGTGCCTCGTCGGGGCCACGGCCATGGTGAACACCATTGCGCCGCACTTTGGCGAGGAGGCCTGCATCCAGGGCCACCATGGCAGTGGCAGCGTCTTCATGAGCGGCTGCAACATGAGGTGCATCTTCTGCCAGAACTACGACATTGCGCACCAGAGAAAGGGCATGGATCTCACGCCCGAGGCGCTGGGTGAGTGGTATCTCAAGCTGCAGGACGTGGGCAATGTGCATAACATCAACATTGTCACGCCGGAGCACGTGGTGCCTCAGGTCGCCCTCTCCATCCTGCACGCCAAGGACCTGGGGCTCAAACTTCCCATTGTGTACAACACGTCGAGCTTCGACTCGCTCGATTCTCTGCGCCTGATGGATGGCCTCGTGGACATTTACCTGGCCGACTTCAAGGTCTGGAACGCGGCCTCGTCCCGGCGCCTGCTCAAGGCGGACGACTACGCCGCGACGGCCAGGGAGTCCGTCAAGGTGATGCAGCAGCAGGTCGGTGATCTGTGCTTCACGCCAGACGGTGTCGCCAAGCGAGGGCTGCTGGTCAGGCACCTTGTCATGCCGGGGATGGAGGAGGAGGGTGCTGCCATTATGCGCTTCTTGGCCGAGCAAGTGTCTACAGACTGTTTCGTGCACATTATGGAGCAGTATCACCCTGACGCCCACGTCGGCAAGAAGACTAGGCGCAAGCCAAAACAAGGCTCCGAGGATGAGTCTGTCAGGTACGCCGAGATCAATCGTGCCGTCACCCACAATGAGGTCTCTCTCGTGCGCAAGGCGGCGGAAGACGCTGGACTGTGGCGTTTCAATGACCCGCCCAGGCACGAGGGGTTTGCCATCTGAGTGGCTGCACATCTTCAATGAATGTGCATAGGCTGTGATACCATGCTGGGAATGGGATACATGGACCAAATAGCCCAACTGTTCCTCGAGTCGGTTGCAGACATTGCTTGCAGGCACAGTTCCGCTCCGAGTTCCTGGAATGCTGAAGCGATCGGGACGGCTCAAGAACGAGGCCGCACAAACAATCCTTATGTACGTGTCCGAAGAGGGGGCATGAGCCATTGGGAACTCTGCTCAATAAACTGGGCTCCATTGCGTGCACAGATCACGTCGGTCCTTGTTCGCGCCCTCGGAGCGCACCGCGCACCAGGCTATTGGGTGACCCGAACAGACTGGTCCCCAACACCCTGACCACCCAGTACGAACAACGTTAAAGCTTGGGCCCCCTCGGTGCTCGAGGACGCCAGGAACAAGGTCTTTCACACTCTGGGCTCGGCCAGGGCGGAACTTCTGGCTAGTAGACCCAAGCCATATAATTGGCAGGGAGCGAGTACGAAGAGGAGAGGGACGGCCTCATTTTGAATCAGCAAACACACCATTCTATCCAAACCATCGACATAAACACCACATGATCATCACCATGGAATCGCCTTCAACATACCAACCCGAAATAGTCCACACATCCGTCCCAATGACACCCCCTCCCGAGAAGGCAGACTGCGGCCGCCAGCAGCAGCAGCCCCTGACGATTGTGCCGCCACCACAACCGCAGGGTGTTGAACCTCCAACGCCAGACTCGCTACCCAAGGACTTCCCCTCTGGCCACTGTTCGACAAGCAGCGAGAGCATCTGTTTCAGCAGCAGACGCCAGCGGAACCGCCCTCGGCGTCAATCCACCCCCGCGTATGAACTTGCGTGCTCGCCCCGCGACCCCTTGTCGCTCCACACGGAACGAGCCTACCTCCACCAAGAGCTCATGAGGCACGCGGCATGGTCTCAGAAACTCTACCGAGATCACTGCCTGGCGAATGAAACCTTTAGAGCCGCCGGCAACGCCAAAGAGCAGCGTCGGTGGAAGAAGAAGCTGAGTCTGCTGCGAGAGAAGATCAACGAGGCCGCCTGCCAGGAACGCGTCATCTACCAGCGCCTGGGCGACTTGACCTTTGCACTCTCTAGCCAGGATCGGTGGACACATGCTCAGCGTGCCACAACCCTGACCTACTCGCCAACGACACTGCCACGGATGGACTATGCGACGGACTGCAAGGAGCCCAACACGCCCCGCGTTCTCAATGCTACCTCTCCGACGTTTGTGCCTCGGAGCGTGTCCTTGAACACGTGCTTGGAGCCCGAGCGAGGGCTGGATCCAATCGGGGAGGATGACGAGGGCTATGCCGATGTCGTTGAAGACCATTCTAGCAGCGAGGCCGGGGATATAGAGGCGTCGGCCCGCGAAAGACGATGCTCCTTGTCCTCGCCCGTCTGTTCGCCTCTGGAGAAGCGTCTATCTCTGCCGGATCTGCCGGCCTTGTGGTCTTGAGTGGATTGTCTACTGCATGCTGGCGTCGGTCAAGGAGGGGTGTCTTTGCATTCAAGGGTCGTTTTAGCATTACATCAGCCATTAAATCATCAGCGTTCCGGCCAGCCGGATCGGTCCGTCTACATGTTCTCTCCTCCCCCCGCGCATGTGTGTACTTATTTTGCTTTTTGAGAACGCCTCATGCAAACTCGCCAAATTGACCGTCGTCAAACCCCAGCTGCTGCGCTGAGCGCCTCTTTCTTTTCACATCATCTGCAGTCGGTGGCGGTGGAAGACTGAAGCCACCACCGGGCGGCGGCGCCAATGCGAAGGACTGCAGATCCCCTCCGCCCGGGCTCTCCTCGCCCTGCTCCTGCTTCTCCTGTGCCTTTCTCCTCCCGATGCCCGTCTTGCCGAGGTTGACTGTGATGGTCTCTCCCTCCTTGAGAGAGTAGTCCTTTGCCTCCTTCTCTGGCTGCTGCTGCTGCTGCTGCTGCTTCTGGCCGCTGTCCCAGCCCAGGACCCGACGAGCCTCCTGCAGCGCGACGCCGAAATCAAAGGCCTCGCTCCTCTCCTCAAAGCCGATGCCGAGCACGGCCTTTTTGCCAGACGGATCGCGCACCGTCACGGCGAAGAAGCGAGAGCTGTCGATGACGGGCTCCACGGCGTTGGCGGCGCTATAGGGACTGGCCGCGAAGAGGGCGCCCGTCTTGGGGTCCTCGAGGAGGACATCGACCTTGAGCGTGTCCGAGTGGGACGTCTCGAGGAGCCGCAGGCGGGCGGTGAAGATGTGCCGCTGGGGCTCGGCCGTCCAGGTTGAGGCGGTATGGCCCCGGGTCGACTGGAGGGGTGGGATGTTGTAGACGTGGACGGCGGGACCGACGAAGAGCACGCGCTGGAGGGCGTCTTCGGGGAGGGCGTGACCGGTCGCGGGGTCGATGGACTCCATTGTGCAGCGCGGGAGGACGAGAGACACGACTCAGAGCTTGTAATGGAACGGTGGTGCTCGGTCTGGAACAGTGAAAGAGTGCACCGCAAGACTGATGGTGGCAGGATTCGATATGCCGTGGACTGGACTGGTCATGGATGGAGGGGCCCTCTTGCCGGAGCGGCTGCAAGCGGCTGGCAGGGGTCCCGGGTAGGGCGAAACACCACTGCCGAGAGCTGCACGTGATTGCCCTGGTCTTCACCAACCACGATCTGTCATCCACCCACGACCTTGACCCTTGTCTCCATGTCGTGCCCAGGAGCAGCATGGAGTTGCATCATGGACCCGTGGCGATTGCTTCTGCATTTCTATGCTACGGCTACAAGGCAACACAGGGAGATAGTCTGCTCTCAAGATCGATGAATACTTAGGCATAGTACCGATATGCTCATGACGCAAAGCCAAGTCACACTGTAATACCTACCAATTCGTATGCGCAGAGAAGTCGGCAGTTCAAAGGATCTATTTCCAAACTCACTGCCAAGCACCAAACCCAAGAAACACTTATTCCGACTGTCCTGCTAAGTAAACATCACCTCGCTTGGTTCTACAGTCCCTGCTTGGGCAGTCAGCTTCTTGCGCTCCTCTTGCCAATGAGCTCTCTCCGCGCGTCGCATCTGCTCCAGCTTCGTGGCGCGATGCACAGTCTCGTGTGGCTCTGGCACAGTCACAACCCGGGGTGTGCTTTCCAATGCCAAAGTGTCCCGGGTGCCAGGATGGTGCTTCAACGCGGGGAGGAGGAAGATGGCGCTGTCCGACCCAGCCCCCTTGACACGATACAGCCGAGAGAGCATGTCAAGTTTGATCAGTGCCGGGCTGTGGGCGGCGGCGTCGACAGATCGCCCGCTTACACCATTCAGGGATGCCCGAGCTTCTGTTCCGATATGCTTCCGCTCCGCCTCGTCAAACAGCCCATGGATCACTCGCTCCATATCTTCCGTCACGTTGACCAGGACAAATTTGCGCTGGGCCTCCCTTTCATACTGTTCTGAATCGCGAGATTTGTCCACGCTCCTCACTTGCAAGGGCGCAAAGGCCGCGGGAGTTAGAGCATCCAAGGCTTGCGCATAGAGATACTCCAACTGCAGTATCCTTTCGGCGGACTTTTCTTCTCGGAGTAGTAGCTGCCCTACCAGGGTATTCTCAAAGTCTTGGAAGCCCACGGAGTTGACCTCAGGTACCAGTGCCATTATGCCGCCCTTGCCCGCCAGGTCATGATCCAGAATGCTGAGGCACTGGTTCGCGTGCTGGGTCAGGTGAGCGTACGACACTTGGGGCTGAGGTTCAGGTGATTTTCTGTCATCCTTGGCTGATTCGTGGCATGTAGCGAGGGGACAGTGGTGTTCTGCACCATGCCGCTCGGACTCGGATGCCACGTGGTTGTGAAGAGCCCAAAGTGGTCGGTTGTGGTGCTCGTCATCGTTGGCGTACGGCGCCGACAGATCATTCAACCAGTCGAACGCTTCGTTCTCATCGAACCGCGGGGCACAAACATCCTTGCGGTAATTCTCGTTATCGATCACGCCGAAAGTCGTTGATAGTGATACTCTGCGGATGAGAATGGCGAGAGATTGCGCATGCTGCTTAAGTTCGAACAAAGTGGGCGCCCTGCTTCCCGACAGATACGAGCAGTTGACATGCGAGAGCGTCTTCAATTCTTGGGGCGCGAGACCTTGAGCATAACCCCCAGCTGTAAAGGCACTATCGTATGATATAGCGAACTCGGTTGCAGGGATGGCTGGGACGAGCGATTGGGTTGGTGTCTTTGAGCTCGCCATGCTGACGCAGTAGGGCCACGGAAAGGGGCTTCACTTTGAGTATTGAGACTACTCAAGTCGGGAAGACAAACTTGTTGCCCTGATAAATGCGTCTCGACATGCTTGCCCTTTATCACTATTGCACTTCTTTGTCTGCTCGCTGGAAGTTCTATCTTGGGAACAAAGACGAAGGTACGATGAGGCTTACAATCATAACCTCACACGGACTCGGAGCCGCACTGCACTGGCCACGCCGGCAGACGCTCGGGCAAGACACTGCCACGTTAGACCACATCCCAAATGATAGCAAAAACAGCGCAAGTAGCCGTCACCAGGGCGTTCACACACTTTGGGGACGCAGGTCTAGGTCCTGTGGCTCGCTGACAATCAATCAGTGGCCTTGCAGAAACCGCCAGTCGTTGAGATTGTGGCCGAGAAATGGTGCTGATAGAGCGCCTCGTCCTGCATGTAGCTGGGCGAGTAGGCCAACGGCAAGATCACATGCCTCACCAGCAACGCTCTCCAGGTACTCCGTATGGCAAGCTTTGAACGTTGCCAAAGCGCTGCGATGACACTTCGTGTGCCTTCGTTGTTCTTCTGGAATGCGGTCACATCGGTCGAGTCGCGGGTGAGAAACACCATGACGCTGATGAGGTTATGACGAGGAAGCTAGCCGCTATTGAGAGGCCGCAGATCATTGTTGGATGGTGTGGTGGGGACTCGACCTACGTTCGGTGGGATCCCCACGGGTCATCGCTCGGCCGCAAGGGAATTTGAGCTGTCCAAGAGGTGCTGCGATCGGATCGTCCCACAGACGATGGACCTACTGCCACACTGGATAGGCACATTGTCAACATGACCGCTCGAACTTGGACAATGGCGTAAAGCTAAAAACGTATTCTTGGTCCAAGCATAGCAGCCACTTGGAGGGGGCGCACACCTTAATTACGTGCGCCGAGCAGACAGACGCGACGAGGGGTTGGCTGCACTCTTGCTCATCGTGCTGATACTATTTTATTTTCCCTGCACAGTAGCGTCATCGGGAGTATTGATGGGTGCATGGTCCACGGCAATCTGCGCTGGCCCCATCATCAAACACTTGGCCAGTCGAGAAGTCGAAACACCTCCATGTCGTCGTATCGAGAACATTGCAAACAGAAGGTTGCCGAGGAAATGCTCGCCGGCAGGCAAGCACCGCCAGCATTTGATGTTCTTCGCTGGTCTTCCCTTGGGCCGATGGCTGGATCTGAGACTCTTGAGTCAGGGGTAGGCACTCGGGAACCAGACATCCTTGTGAGATGTCGACGGCGCGGTCGAGATTCGTCGGGACCCACCGTAGAGACACGAGTCCCAGCCCAGCAGGGGTTCTTTACAGATTTTCCTGCAGCTTCAGCTGCGATGCTCACCAGGGATTCAAAGGGATGTGGGCGGCGATCAGGTAGAACAGTCTGGGCTCGCGTGATGCAGCACAGTTATCGATTTTATTTGAGGGAGGGCGGCGCAAATGCACCAACGATTTTTGTCAATAAGGTAGGCTGTGTTTGATGCTGGTCACGCCGTTGTTGTTGTTGTTGTTGTTGTCGTTGCTGGCATGCTGCTGTGACCAGAGCTGGAGCTCTCAGCTAGTGCATGCGAGCTGAGACACGGCTTATTGCTGGCGCTAGGCCACAGTCTCAATCGGGGGACTGCTGCTGGAGCGATAGTTGGAGCCTCCTTAAACGCCCTCGCCAGCAACGTCACTTTGCGAAGCCTCGCTATAAGAAGTAGATGGTCGTGCACAGCTCATGTATTTTTCATACACTGCTTTCGACCATCAATACGCATTCCAAGTCTCGAAGTTCATGTTCGTCAAACCCAGACACTGACGTTGGCATCGCGCTAAAGCTCCGTACATCTTTGACATCATTTAACTCCTGCGGTCGCCTAAGACAGCCCCACTCGTCTAGCTGCAGGGCCTGTGCCAGTGCAGCGACCCCCGGGCCTGTTTACGGCAGTGACTGGACGCCAGCAGCCTGCGTATCGATCCTTCCTTGAATTGCTGGCACGCGCCTTGGCAGCACATTTTCTGATATCACCAACTTTGTGCCCCTTCTTTGCTGTACCATTCTCTTGCTCCTTCCCTTTCCCAAACCCGGACCTGTCACCAGCCAGGTACCCAGTACCTTACCCAATCGCCAGCGGACGAGCTTTCAGAGTCCAGCAGCTGTCGCAATCATGGGTAACTTCATATCCTGGATTCAGACGAACCTTGGGGACACGCCGGGCTCCGACTCGCGCCAGGGTGATGCCCGCAGTGAGCAGCCTCAGTCCCTCTCGGGCATGGTGAGCACTCTTGTGCCTCTGCTCGTCATTTCCTCCATCTACATCATCATCTTCCTCTTCCTGAGGCGATCTAAGAGGCGGTTCTACGCGCCGAGAACGTATCTGGGCGCGCTGCGAGAGAGGTGAGTACTCATCCTCAGCATCAATCACACAGCCGCCAGACCCTGACGAGGAAAAAACAGTGAGCGATCGCCTGAGCTACCCAGGGGCCTCTTCAACTGGTTCGGCAGCTTCTGGAAGATCCCCGACGAGTATGCACTCAAACACCAAAGTCTCGATGCCTATCTATTCCTACGCTTCCTCCGTGTTTGCACGGCAATCTGCTTTGTATCCATGATCATCACCTGGGTTGTCCTTTTCCCCGTCAACGCGACGGGCGGCAATGGAAAGTCGCAGCTGGAAATCCTATCGTACTCGAACATCGACATTGACACCGAATACAATCGCTTCTACGCCCACACCTTTGTGGCATGGATCGTCTACGGCTTCATCATGTACACGATCACCCGCGAGTGCATCTTCTACATCAACATCCGTCAGGCCTACCTCCTGACGCCTCAATATGCGAGGCGCATTTCATCGCGCACGGTCTTGTTTCTTTCTGTGCCTGACGACTATCTCGACGAGGCCCGTCTGCGCACCATCTTCAGCAACGATGCGGTCAAGAATGTCTGGATCGCCGGCGAGACCAAGGAGCTGGACGATCTCGTGGAGGAGCGCGACAAGGTTGCGATGAAGCTCGAGAAGGGCACCGTCAAGCTACTCAAGGCCGTCAACAAGGAGCGAGCAAAGGTCGCCAAGAAGTCTGGGGGTCAGATCGCTCAAGGGAGCGACCAGGACGCTGAGCACGGCAACATTGCCGCCCGCTGGATCACCGACAAAAAGCGCCCCACGCACCGCACTGGTCCTCTAGGGCTCATTGGCAAAAAGGTCGACACAATCGAATGGGGCCGCAGCGAGCTGCACCGCTTGGTTCCCAAGACGGATGCGGCTCAGGCCGAGTTCATCGCCGGCAACTACAAGAAGCACAATGCCGTCTTTGTCGAGTTCCACCACCAATCTGACGCCCAGGCTGCGTTCCAGGTCGTCTCGCACCACCAGGTTCTGCACATGGCACCCAAATACACCGGCGTTAAGCCCGATGAGGTTATCTGGAAGAACCTGAACATCCCCTGGTTGCAGCTCATCATCCGCCGCTACGTGGCCTACTTCTTGATCGCCATCATGGTCATCTTCTGGGCCATCCCGGTGGGCATCGTCGGTATCATTGCTCAAGTAGACACGCTGAAGCAGCTGCCTGGCTTGACCTGGATTGCCGACATTCCCCAGGTCATCCTTGGTGTCGTGTCAGGTCTGCTGCCCTCCGTGGCGCTGGCCATCTTGATGGCCTTGGTCCCGATCTTTATCCGCATGTTCGCCCGCCTCGCCGGCGAGGTCACCGAGTCTCGCGTCGAGCTCTTCACGCAGAATGGCTACTTTGTCTTCCAGGTTGTCCAGGTTTTCCTGATCCGCACCCTTACCGACACGGCGTCCACGCTGGTTGTGCAGATTGTGGACAACCCTGCTTCCGTCTTTAGCATCCTGTCCACGGCGCTGCCCACATCGTCCAACTTCTACATCTCCTACTTCATTCTGCAGGGTATCACCATTGCTACGAGCGTCTTGACCCAGGTCATTGGATGCATCATCTTCAGCCTCATGTACAAGTTCCTGACCGGCACCCCTCGCGCTATGTACAACAAGTGGACTTCCCTCAGCGCCATCATGTGGGGTAGCACCTTGCCCGTCTACACAACCATTGTGGTCATCAGTAAGTCCTTTGGTCACGATACGAAGTCTTCATGCTGACCAATCAGGTATCACGTACGCTGTCATTGCCCCCCTTATGCTTTTCTGGGCCACCTTGGCGCTCTTTCTGTTCCACCTGGCCTACCGTTACAACATCCTCTTCATGACGGACACCAGAATTGACACGCGCGGTCTCTTCTATCCCCGCGCCCTCAAGCAGCTCTTCACCGGCCTATACCTTGCCGAGATATGCATGGTCGGCATGTTCGCCGTCTCCAAGTCGCCTGGCCCCGCCGTCCTGATGGGCATCTTCCTTGTCTTCACCGTTCTCTTCCACATTACGCTGATGCGGTCCCTGGGCCCTCACCTGTCTTCTCTCCCTCGCACCCTCCAGGTGGAGGAAGAAATGTTCCAAGAGCGCGCTGCAGTCAACGGTTCCGACCCCGAGGCCGAAAACGGCCGCGTATCCAAAGAAGATCCCAACGGCAGGGCTGGGAAGCTCAAGGGCATGGGTTCCAACTTGCTGCCCGGCAGCAAGCCCGGAGCTACGCCCAAGAAGGGCAACTTCCTGATGCGCTGGCTCAAGCCCTGGGTGTACGCTGACTACGCGGCGCTCCGTAAGATGGTGCCTCACGAGGACATGGTCGACATGCGCGCCGAGTACCCGCCCGAGGTTGAGCAGAATGCCTACTACCCCCCGTCCGTGACCAGTGAGACACCCATTCTGTGGATCCCCGCCGACCCGCTTGGCGTGTCCAAGCAGGAGGTTGCCCTGACGAGCAAGGTGATCCCCATCACCGATGAGGGATGCACGATGGATGAGAAGAGCAAGCTACACTGGGACAACGAGGGCGCCCGCCCTCCTATCTGGGCTGAGAAGATTTACTACTGATACCCGTACCTGGTACTAGCCGGTACAAAATGTACTTATGTCGGGGTAGGATAAGATTGTGAGGGGCGCTCGGCCGAGTTTGGTGATTAATTTCTCTGTTTAATGTTAATATATTGGATGTCTCATGTGGATTGATTGCCTAATTCGTGAAGCACAATACTATTGCCTACGTATTTACAGCCTGGGCCAGCCAAGTCACTGACGACATTGACCACGTTGGTCGTCCATATTCAAGCCGCATAGCGAAGTATCCCTGCCGTTTCCCCGATGAAACACAGCGATAGCGAGGAGAAGGATAAATTAATAACGCAACAATCCATTGTTGGTTGGACATGCAGGAAGTTGGAATTTGGAGAGCGCCTATCTGACCGAATGGGACGTTTCACGCTGCCAAAGGCCTAGAGCTGTCCCGAATCCAAACGTAACCACAGGGGATGGTTGCTTGCTAGGAACGTGCCTTGTTTTTGGCTCACTTGACAAGAGACCTTCCTTGTCGGGGACGAGGGCGCTGCTGAAAGTAGCAGACCATCATACCAGGTAAGATACGTAGGGCAACGAAGAGGCAGTGAAGCGGACGAGTTGCCTCTGATGGGGACCATCATCCATCACCGCCCTAGCCAGCCAGGGCCAGCCGCTGCGACGAAACAACGTACTCACAGCCAGATGAATCGTAAATCCGTCAAAGAAAGAGATCACATGTCATCTCCCATTGTATCATCCATCCCTGCGTCTCCCGCATGAACGCAGCACGCACCGCCTCCACTTGGATTCCCCCACCGAACAGAGTTCGCCGTCACCAGGACAACGCGCCGTGCCGCGTCAGGTAAACAGTCAACATGAGCTCCCACGACAACCAATGGCCGCACAGAGCCGGCTGCATCCGAACCAGAACTTGGCAGATTGGAGTCTGGAATATTGACTCAGGATCTGATTGCGCGCATGGGCTTGCAGGGCTCCGCGCTCCACGGCGGGTTGCTTGTCCAGCAGGGGCGGAAGGGGGCATCCCAAGATCGAGAGGGGACTGTTGATCTTTGTCTTTCATCCTTGGGTCGTCTTAGTTGACACATCTCTGCTTCATCTCCTTCTGCACCATCATTGAGAACCTTTTGTCTTGCGCGCAAAGGTTTCGCCCATAGCGCTGATCGCAAAGTACAGTACAGAAGAAGTGAAAAGCAGGGAACGAAAGACAGGAAGAATTTGCCCTCCTCCATTCGACTACTGGCGGGCGCGTCCTGGTGATGCCGTCATGAGAGCACGTTAGCCCTCACCCCGCGCAGCAACCATGGCCCTCCTCTTCGCGCTGGCGGCTTTGGCGACAGCGCAGAGCATACCGTACACGCCGACACGAGTGTTTACGTCCAGCTGCAGCAGAAACAAGAGCGACAGCAATGACTGCTCCGGCGCGGATCTCGCATACATCTTGACGGACGGGTCACTCCTGTCCTACAACTATTCTTCTTCGTCCACCGACCTCGAGGTGGTCACCGACACGCTGCCCTTCAACGACACCGATAAGGAGACGTACAACGCCGTCAGGACGAGTACGGGCCTGATAGTGTATGGAGGAAAGTGTGGTTCCACGAATGGACAGATGTGGACATTTACGACGAAATGGGAACAAGTCACCCTCATGAACGATGGCAACGGATATGGGCCGTGGTTCCTGGGTGGCATGGTCGCGCAAGAGTCCGACTCCGCGAACGACACGACTCTGTACGCCTACGGAGGCATGTGCGGATCATCGCAATCGGCGGGCGAGTACACCAAGACCATGCTGAGCATCGCGCCTGTCGACGAGGATCAGACGGCGATCCCTGACAGGGCGGGCTTCAGCTTGGGCGTGGCCTCGACGGGGGGGCCAAGAGTGCCCATGGCCGGCTTCAGTCTGACGACATTGGAGAATGGGGACACTGTCCTGCTGGGCGGTCATGCGCAGGCCGGTTTCATCAATATGAGCACGGCAGCGGTGTGGTCTCTGCCGGGGGAGACCTGGGATTTCGTCGGCATCAATGCGCCCAGCTCGACTTCGTCAGGAGAGCTGGTCAGGGACGAAGCTAGGGGTGTCTTCTCCCGCTCCGGCCACACAGCTGTCCTCAGTGGCGATGGGAGTAGGATCGTCATCTTGGGAGGTTGGGTCGGGGACGTTGATACCCCGGCGGAGCCGCAGCTTGCCGTCCTCGACCTTGGGAACGGATACGATGACTGGACGTGGGAGGTCCCCAAGGAGCAGCCCACAGATGGACTCTACGGCCATGGCTCCGCGATCTTGCCGGGAGACGTCATGGTCGTCTACGGAGGATGGACTATTAGCGGTGGAAAGGGCAAGAGAAGCGACAAAGGACTGAGTTTCCTGAGCCTTGACGACATGACCTGGTCGAGCAGCTATACGAACCCAAACAGCGCCAGTGGAGGCAGCGAAAACACCAAGGGCAGCAACAGCAACAACGACGACGGCGAGCACAAAGCAGGCGACAGTAAGGGAGAGTCCGACGCTGCGCCTGACAGCACCGACGATGGCTCAGGACCAAGAACCCTTGGTCTAGGTCTAGGTCTTGGCTTAGGACTGGGCCTTATCCTGATCGTCGCCCTTGTGCTCCTGGGCTGCCGTTACTGGCGGCGAAAGAAGAAGCGCGATAGCAGGGACTCGATGGTCCGAGGACTCACGACGAACATGACGCCGCATGAGGAGATGTCCGAACAGGATGACTTCTTCTCCGTCTGGGGCCGAGGCAACTGGGACGCGGGATCAATGCAGGATCCGTACAGCCTGGGACGCAAGAGCTTGGGATACGAGAGCTTACGGGGCCAAAGAGCTGGTCTCCACGAGCCCAGTGCCATGCCACCTCCGTTGCGGCTACCAGGCAACACGAGGCCCTTGCGAACAGGCTATGCACCAGCCCAGGGGAACCGCATCCACCCGATCCTGGAGGACGATGAGGACGCGGACTCGCGGAATCCTCACACACCCACGTCCGACGTGCTGACCGACCCATTTGCCACGCCGCCTACCGCGCCTGTAACAGCAGCAGCAGCAGCATATTCCCCTATGAGGGGACTGGCGACGCCTAGTCCAGACGGGAGACGACGCCACGATCCTGATGTGCAGGATTGGGTCTCCGATGTGGACGCCTCGGATGGCCTGCTCGCAAGGATGGGAAGGGTTTCGCCCACGAGGAGGGACGATGACAGCCGGACGGGCAGCAATCTCAGTGAGGCGTCGTCGATGATGAAATTCACGCCCAATGGACGACGGCAACAGGTGCAGCAAGAGAAGCCTGGGAGCTCCAGTGGCAGCTCGCTCAGCTACAATACTGCACAGTCCCACGCTGCCTCTTTCAACATGCTGCAACGCGAGGGGCCAAGTCTGCTGCTCGGCCACACGGGACCGGTATCCCCCGCCTACGACGACGACGAGGCGCCCGGGTCGCCGTCCAAGTCCAAGCCCCGACGCGGC
This sequence comes from Emericellopsis cladophorae, assembly GCF_022114955.1. NCBI lineage: Eukaryota > Fungi > Ascomycota > Sordariomycetes > Hypocreales > Bionectriaceae > Emericellopsis > Emericellopsis cladophorae. The sequence continues at coordinate 141,172 of NW_026250965.1, read as the reverse complement.
TGGCTGGGTTCGCTTCGACGCGTGTTCAGCACGACGGACAGCGCCAGTTCGAGAGAGACGATCACACCCTCGCCACATTCGTGGCAGCACGACGATAGCCAGGGGTATTCGGAGGACCGCATGCCCGGACTGAGCGGCGAGCTTCTTAGAAGGAAGCAAGGTCGTCGCGACTGGGAGTTTGGACACCCACCTGAGCAGGCACACGGCGGTGGCCCGGGGCAAGACGACGCGGGACCCAGTGAGTGGGATATCGAGCGGGCGGCGGAGCAACGCATGGTGCAGGTCATGTTCACCGTGCCCAAGGAGAGACTACGGGTGGTCAACAGGGCGGAGAATGACGGGATCAGCGAGAGAAGTGTGGTCAGTGTGGTACCGCCGCACCAGCCTCCGTCGTCTCCGCCTCCGATGCCTGCCCCGACGACCACAAGAGGGGAGGAAGACGACAAGATCAAGCGGGTGACGCTGAGCGACGGTGATGTCTTTGTGGACGACCACATGCATCATGATGGTGGTGATCTGGGTGTACGTGAGAAGGACTTTCTGATGCCCACCGATGCGAGGAGTACCGGTGGCAAAAGCAGCTTGAGCCTGACGGACGACGGTGACAGTAGCTCACGGCGGCATAGCGCGGTCATTGAGACGGCGGAGACGATGACGATGGAGAGACCCAAGCCCGCGTCCAAGGTGCTGAGAATGGTGGAGAGCATTGAATCGGCCAAGAGCCTGGGCTTGGCCAAGGATGCTTATGTAGAAGGATAGGGCCAGGATGCTTTGGGGGACAACACACTTGGGCACGGGTAGCATGGAGTTTGGTGGTTCACTCGAATTGTCTCGGGTACGACAGATATATATGTACACGGTAGATATATTTGTATGCGTGTATGCGTGTACTACTATAGGTACACATTGGGCATCTATCACGTGTTGTAGCCAAATCAGATATTGCATGAGCCATTGTCTATCTAGGCCATCAGCCGCTTGTTCCAGTCCAGTATGGCCTCGACCAGTCGACGCCCGGGAAAGTCGAGGATCACAATGCCTGTCCTCGAGACGCCCTCGACCTTTTCAAAGTCGCGCAGCCACTGGCCCGTCATGTCATTCATACCCACGACGGTCCTGTTCCTAGGCCCGGCGGCGGCCTCGATGGGCAGCACGCCCACCGAGGCGGAGACGTGCGCGAGGTGGAGCTTCTTGTTGTCGAGCGGCGCAGTGGCGGCGTCCATGAGGGCGTCGCGGATCGCCGTCCACTTGTCCGCCAGATGGTAGATGTCAGGGATGATCCAGTAGTCCTCCAGCACCATCTGGTCGCCCTCCCAGGCCAGGCCATACGGCTTGGCGTTCCCCGTCTTGAAGTTCTGGAGCAGGAAGATGCGGGAGCGCAGCTCGCCCAGCGTCGGGATTGGGCGGATGCGGTCGTAGAGGTAGAGGTGCGACTGCGCGCCCGCGGCCGTCTCGGGGGACGAGTCGAGGTAGTAGTTGAACGTCTCCTCAAACGTCCGCGTGTTGGCCTTGCCGATTGGTTTCCCCTCCTCCTTGAGCCGCATGACAATGGCCTCGCTGGGGTGGGCGTCCAGAAAGTCAAACATGGCCAGCAGGACCTCGTCGTACTCGAACCCCGTGAAGCCATTGGCGTGATATATCCTCAGCTTGTCGTCCTCGAGCCGCGCGCGAATGTCAAAGTAGCGCAGGCCGCTCTCTAGCTGGGTCGTCAGGTTTGCATTTTGGCACTGCAGCTTGATATTGTCCGTCATGTTGTAGGTCATGGTGTCGTGCGTGCCGGGGATGCTGAGGCTCGTAATGGGCGTGTCGTCCGGGATGGAGGCCATCCAGTCCGCGTGCTGGACGGTCGAGGCATCGAAAGACCAGCTGCTGGCGAAGCCCCGGTAGCAGGTGCTTGAGGGGATCATGCAGGGCGCGAGGGAGAGGAGGGTGTAGAAAAGCACCATGCAGAATGCCGTGGCTGTGAGGATGAAGGACGGCAGCCGGCGAGGCCGGAGGATTGCCGGGCGCGGGAGGCTGGGGAACTTCTCGGGAAAACCCATGATGGATAGTTGCGGGGGGAATTGACGAGATAAACTCTGCGATCACATTGGGAGCGCGCTTCTCCTGGAAATGGGAAGGTCCAGGTGGGAAGGTCCAGGTGGGAAGCTCGCGGTTTGGAGCGATCAAGTGGTGAGATGCAGGTGGTCGTGGTGTGCTTCAGGGTCTAGCTTGACGACGTCACAGCTGCGCGGCCGGATCCGTGTTGCGATTGCAGCCTGTGATTGGTAGGCCATCCTAGCTACCCTACGCCAACAGTGGTGTCACATCTTTTCTAGCCCATCGCTGCCAAGTGATGGAATATCGTGCCTCTTGCTGCTGCATTCGAAGAGGCCTTCTCTGTTTGCTTACGAAATCTTATTTTGACATCTCATCTCGAAGGAAAACGATGGTGAAAGTTGTAAGCCGATTCAAGCTGAACATAAGAAACAGACGCTATCGAAAATGAAACACGAAGATCAGGCATATCTATCACAAATCAAGTTGAAAGTACGGTAAATCGGGCGACGACAAACGAGCTAGAAGCACCTCATATCGAAAGACGCAAGAACAGAAAATTACTACCAAGTACGTGTTCAAGTGAGCGAACCATGTATGTGAGGTAACTTGCCTTGACCATAACTTAGCATCCGCGATCACTGGCCTACCCGGTAGAGAGACCTCTAGCAAAACTAACGCAGCAGCTTGTCCATGGCACAAAGGCAGACAGGCAAAATCAACCATTGAACCTTATCTCAAGGCGCAACCTAGATTTTGTTGAGCGACATAATAATCTACATAGTTCTGGCGTCCGTGTGGGCGTTGAACCTGGGTTTGGCCTAGAGGTGGAGATGCCTCTCGGTCCATAAAACACTCAAGTAAGTGAGTAAAAAAATGGACCAGTCATTCCAAGTGCATGCATTGTGTGATCGCCTATCTCACTGGGTAACGTGGGGTTGAGTATAGTGATTGATTGATATCAATCAGCTATTAAGCTGATCCCCCCGTTGTCTGCAGGCATGTGCATCGATCGGTAGAGAAAGCACCCCCTGGCTACAGTAGTGTTGGTTGTATCGCAAATCATTAGTCGACAACCCCAGCGATAGACGGTTTTCAAGGACGGCATTGGGGGGTTTTGCAAATTGCAAAACCTTGCAAAACCTAAATCAAAACAAGCTTCCGAATAGGTAAATGCAGGCCGGCAGCCTTCCTAGCGAGAGGGTTGCACGCTCAGTGGGATATACGATTTAAGCCTATTGCTGATCGTCATGAAGCGCCTCGGCTCCTGAGAACTCGGTACAATTTTCACCCGCTGCAACGATGCCGGTGTTTAAGTGGGCTCAGCAAATTCCAGACCAGCATGTTTGTACTTTTACAGCTTCAGAAGTTCAGAGTCAATGTACAATTGTACATCGCGCGTAGTCGCGTCTCGTTCTTTTTCTCGCGTTCCACTGGTGCCGATGCTAGCGCACGGGGGGGGGGAGGGGCAACCTTCTTGAGTTCTGACGATGGCTGTTAATTGATCTTCGAACTTCAATGTCCAATAAAGGACTCGGGGAGGACGGTGTGGATGCCAGCAGCCAGCACGCTCTCAAACGTGTGCCTGCTAATGAAGTACCCTGATAGTTATATCATGTATCCGTACGCAGTGCTTGCCTGAAGTCTCGGCAGTGAAAAGCTTTCAAGTCGTTGACGTTGAGGTGGGGGGACACACCAGTCGCTTAAGCATCTCGCACGCCAGGCGCCGCAGCGCAGTGGCCTAACGCGAGGGTATGTAGCACTGTACAAGTAGTTTGGGCCAGGATAAATCAGACACAGCCTGTGAGGAGCAAATGAACAGACCTGATAAGGACCGGGAATACGTACGCAACGCGGCATGCTTCATGTTTGAAGCGCATCAGCAAAGGTGGCGCCTCCAGTCGCGTGGTGATCTCGTGGTCATGCGTGTCTCAGGGTGATTGATGGAAGAGTGACAGAGTGTGGCTGCGGGGGCTAGCAGTGTGCTAAACTGTAATTGCTTTATTATGGCGACTTGGAGCTGTGGACACGAACTCACGATGGACGACTGGATTCCAGAGTACAGTCTGCAGAGCCTTTGTTGACAGTTGAGGACCGAAGTCTCCGAGACAGCCGAAATATTGGCTGTTGCGGAGCATGGCTGCGAGGAATTTGTCGATGAGATCTCTGGTCGGCACCAGCAGAATAGGCGCCCCCCAAACTGCAGCATGTGATGCCGCCGCATTGCACTGTCGCAAAACGTGGCACGACGGATGCAGCTGGGGGAGGGTAGATGATAATAGTTCTCATACGAATATTAGTAGTACGTACTGTACATACTAGGTAGGCATGATGGATAGACAAGAGTCCACTGACTCGAAACATATCGAGCACCGATCTTCCTGTCTGTTGACGTCGAGAGCGAGTCGTGGTGCTGGAATGATTTCACCCTGCTGGGGCCGAGAGATGAGCTTCATTTCGTTCCTGAAGCCACACTGGGAACCCCGTACGTACCACCCAGCAACTTCTTTCCCACAGCATCACGGCGAGCGTCATTCTGGTCTTCGTTTGGCCTGAGCATTATTATATAAATGCTATCTACGTACCAAAAGTCGTCCAAGGTCCAACGATCCCGCACACGCGATCCAGAGTCGCGCGTCGTTGTTGTGTTGACCTCGTATTCTGCTTCATACTGCGGGCCGCCGAGACGCCATTGATGGCAAGCGCTCAGGCTACGGGCTTCTGGCGCAAGCTCCAGGTGCTGCGCAGCTCCAGTCAGCGCTGTTGTCCGCTATCCACGGGTCCACTCAGCCACTCGGCGGGCCGTGCAGCTCACCAGATGATGATGCATCCATTGTAAGGTCCCGCAAGTGGCAGTTAGTGCATGACTTGATGATACCTTGTATCACAAGCCTTATGATGCGCACTGTGAGGTACTCCCAAGCAATGCTATAACATTTGGCCGGGATATTTCTCTTCCGCCTGGGCAGCGTTCGTAACATCAACAACCGGAAGGAGCAAGCGATCGCCCAGCATGCGTACGGGGGCCCTCCAATCCATGTCGCTCCTGTAAATCAGCAACATGGACGCTCCCAGGCGGCTCGATGGTCCAGTCCCAGCCCCAGCCCCAATCCGAACCGCCCCCGTCAACCTGGCCTCCTCTCTTCCTTCACCTCTTGATAGTCTCAACACCCACCCGACCAGCCATCCTCGACGCCAGCTGCTGTTCTATTTCCCTTTCTTGGAGGACCTGGCCTGGCAACGCTCTTTTTCTTCTCTTCCTGTTTCTGTACTTTTCGCGCCTTTCTCGAGCTGCAGGAAGCCAGCCTGCCGTCCCAACAAAGCCCCCGAGGACGTTTTCAGAGCCGTCAACACGCCACCACATACCAGTCCAACCTCGCCTTTGAGTCTTCCCCTCCCGCCCGTCTATTGCTTGTTTGCAATCGAAACCGGCCGACAACACAGGAATAGTTGATTCCCCCCCAGGCAACGTCTCTAGCCTCGCACACATTCCCACGCAGCCGTGGTATCCGCCCTTCGCCCCAGATTCAGTGCTTCGTTGCATACTGTTTCCGGTCCTGGTCGTACTACAGTCGAACCGCGGTCCTATCAGGTTTGGGTTTACACCATCGTTGGCAACGGTCGCGGAGGAGCCTCCAGAAACCGCTCGGCACATCGCGAGGGGCCAACGGATACAGGGCGACCACCGGTCGAACTAGACTAGCCTTTCCCCTGGCCACACTTTGGATTCATCCCTCATCGACAGCCCTCTCACGCGACACGACTACCGGCACAAGGTTCCATCGCTGTGCTATGAGCTTGCATCAGGCCCATTGCGCTACCTTCCCGGCTTCTATCTAAGCGCATTTTCTTGGACACACCTTCCATCACATCAACATGGCCTCGCCGATATCGAGTAGAGCAGGCCTTGGGGCTCTGCTACTCTTTGCCGCCACTCCAGCCTTCGTGAGCGCTGTTCTGCCACTCGATCTCTGCGCCTCGTTCAACTCTGGAACCACAGACGAATGTAGGTCACACTCATGGTAGTGTCGAGCTGTGATACTGATTCTTCCCAGTCCGCGATGATTACCAAACGAACGGTCTTTGCTTTGATCACTGCAAAGAAGATTACGCCTTTGCCATCACCCAGCAAAACTCCTGCTGGTGTTCCGATTTCGCCCCGTCCGAAGACAGCCAAGTGGATATGGAAAGATGCGACCTCCCCTGTCCAGCCTTTCCCGACGAGAACTGTGGTGGACGTGGTCTTTACGGCTATGTCACACTAAACGGCAAGCTCCCAGAGGGGACACGTGGGCCCACGAATGATGAGCCGTCGTCGACAACAACAGTAAGTCTTGCTGATTCTTGCCTTGCTTTGACATGATTCTGCTGGTCAAGATTCCACCATGACGAACCTACTGTCTGGTTAACGACACTGATTTACCGAACGCCGTCCTCATTCTATGCGCTCTGCCCTCGAACCAACGAAGAAGCAAGTGCTTGCCCTCACCTCCAATTGCCGTTCTTGTTGCGTTCGACAGCCAGTGTAGCTAAAGCCCAATGTGCAGTCCGAGGAACCCACATCGACTGAGACAACCCAGGAGGAGTCGACATCACAAGAGCCAAGCACTACCACCACGGCCACGTCAACCGAGGAGGAATCAACCACCACCACAACTGCCACCACAACTGTATGACCAATTCGCCTTGACGATGCATCTGTGATGGATTGTGATGTTGTCCAGACTGCGAATGCCTTTACTGACATATCTTTGCCCAGACCAAGTCGAAAGCCGAATCAACAACGACGACTGAGACGGATACGGATGACCCGCAGTCAACCACAATGACACAGACTGTGACTACTGACGGCGAAGTGAGGACGGTCACTGTCATCCCTACAATCACCAGTGACAGCGGCAACAGCGGCAACAGCGGGGAAAGCGCCAACGACTCGACCGGGTCACAAAGCAAGGATGACGACGGTGGTCTTGGCACTGGCGCCGTTGTTGGCATCGTGGTCGGTGTTATTGGTGCTGTCCTTGTTGCGGCGGGAGTCATTCTGTTCTGGTTCTTCAAGCGCCGCAAGAGGAATCAGCAGAGTGATTTCACGGAGGACCCGAGTGTCCGTGGCAACTCGTCGGATCGGGTGGGCTCCTCGAACCCCGAGATGAGCATGGGCGCTGGCGCACTCTCAGGCGCCGGCAGCAACTCGCCCACATCTACCAGCAACCGGAACAGCATGCTAGCTATCGATCCACGCATGGATCCCTTCAAGCAAGGGCTGTACATGCGCACCGGCAGTCATGAGAGCATCAACACTCTGCGCGACGACCATGACTATTCGAGGCGGATCCAATCGCCCAAGGTCCTCCGGGCGACAAATCCGGATCCTGATAACCACGGTTGATGGTCTCACCCGCCTTGATACATTTGTGATCTAGGCCTATATTCCTTGAGGACGTCTTGGAACATCAGATAAATCATGACGCGCATGAACTTTCACGCTGTCTACACTGCGAGTCGGGTTGCCGGTGGTCGGGATACTCTTTGCATTTTCGAGATACCAGGATGGCGTTTGCACCTCCCGGCCACGCACTCACTCACACATACACACACAACACACATCGCATTACCGCTCACATCATATTGCGCGGCACTGCACGTCAAGCGCCTCGGCGCGAGTGCAGCAGGAGAAAAGTATTTGTGCCACACTTGCACATATCACTATCTTTTCGAGTTCCCGAGTGCGTCATTCATCACCATCGCTAGGCGCGGCAGAGAACACGAAATAGCAGTAGCAGCAGCAGCAGTAGCAATGATACAGCAGGGAATAATGCAGTTCGCTACGGCATGGAGAGAGGATGCGACGGGCAGATTCTTGTACATATATTGTTGACGATCCTGGTTTGAGCGTACGGTAGATACACAGCACCATGGCATAGAGCGCCCAATATGAATTGCATTTGCATAAGATGGATGTACCTTGTCACCGCGGCACGCATGCAAGAGTCGTCAGAGATACCTGAGTAGTCAACGTAAATTATCATTTGTATCTCTTCGCCTTCCTACCCTAACGCCATTCTCATGCTGTACATCGGCAACTGAAGAAAAAAAGAAGATGATAAAAAGGGAAAAAAAACTACGGGAATGGAAAATCCCCATCCACATTGCATCGCACTCTCTGATATCTCTTTCTCTTCCTTGTGTTTCATCCTTGCACATTGATAGTACAAGTAGTGAGTATGGGTAACAGATACTGCCGCCGCAGCCGCCGTCAGACACGCTCATTCTCCATCCTCCGTGGTTGATGGTGCAACCTCCGCCCGGACATGTCTGGTGTAGCGTTCAATTTTTTCATAGCGGACAATTGCGTGCCCTAACGCCGTTGTCGTTTGTCGCGACTATGGTCACCGGGAGGGCCTTGGGGTGGTGGTGGTAATTGTGATGGTGGCGCTGGCAACCCCGAGCCATCGTCTGTCCTCCGTCGGCGACGATCGTCACCGCCTCGGCTGCTGCGGCTGCCGTCATCGTTGCGGTAGCGCCCTGAGCCAGAGGACGATGGTGGCGGGAGCATGCCGTCCTTGAGGAGGCTGCCGCCGCCGCCACTGGCTCCGTTTTGTCGACGAGACGACGAGTCGCGGGACTCGCTGCCGCCACCGGCACCAGATCGTCTGCCTTCCCTCTCGCGGTATTCGCGGTGGTCCTTGTGCTCCTTGTCACGGGCAGGGCTGCGCTCTCGCTCGCGGTCCCGGCTGCTGCGGCGGGAACGGTAGGATCTATCGGACCTGTCCCTGTCCCGGTTGTCGCGACGGCCGCGGCTGTCGTGGCTGCCGCTGTTGCTGCTCTCCTCGAAGCCGCCGTTGGAGGGTTTGCTTCCCATCATCGGGTCGGCACGCTCGTGACCGGGGGTCGTGACGGGCGAGCCTCCTGTGAGGACCTGCACATCCGAGTTGGCCAGCATGGTGCGTGGCTGGCCTCGACGAGGGCCGCTGCCTGCGTTGCCGCCCCCAACGCCACCGCCGACGCTGGGGCTGTTGGCCTGCAGTACGTTGTTGATGCCAGCGAGCTGCCTCGTGCCTTGTCGGGCATTGTTGTTGTTCGGTGGTCGATCCCTCGAAGAGTTGTCGGCCGCGGCCGCGGCAGCCGCAGCGTGCGCATTGGCACGAGGGTCACTCCTGGGGCGATCTGGTGCATCGGCAGTCGGGCCTTGCTGTGCGGGGCCAGGTCCAGCTGACGGTGACGCCGGCGCTCCTCGTCCAGAGTTGCCAAGCTGGGCCAGACGTGCGGGATGGACTCCCCCGCCAGACGGAGCGTCGTTCATGTTCCTTGATCGATCATTGTGATGTGAGTGACCGCCCCCGGGTCCCATAGGCGGCTGATTGGGCGGACCAGGGGGGGGAGGTCCGTCGTTGTGTCGGCCACCACCGTGTCCACCAGGCCCATGTGAGTGCGTACGTCCGGATGCAGGCCCGGTAGGCGGCTGACGTTCTGGCGCTTGTTGCGTGCTGTCCTGCTGCGGGTGCGGCCGCGGCGGTAGGGGCCCAGACGAGGAATGGCCCCCATAGCGCTGGTCAGATCCAGGCGCGCTGGGAGAAGGCAGAGGGTGTGCGTGTCCGTGACCCTGAGGACCAAGGTGTCCGCCCCTAGCACCACGTCCGCGACTCCTAGGGCCGGAGGGGATGTCTGGGGTCGACTGCACGGGGTTGAGTCGCCCGTAGTTGGAGTCTTCGTGGGCGCGAGGGTCAAAATTCTGACGCATAGTGTCCGGTCCACTGGGGAAAGGTCGGTCTCGGGGACCGGGGGATCGCTCGCGGCCACTACGAGCAGGCGGACGACCATCATATGATTGATCGAGCTGGCCAGGGCCGCCTCGTCGCGGGGAGTGCGTCCTTCCACTTCTGTCTCTCACGTCCTCTCGGCCGGGCCTGGACGGTGTACCACTGGCATCAGCAGCTGGGCCGCCTAGCAGGGCTGCCCGGTCGGGGTTGATGTGTTCCGGTGTCTCAGCCGGCCCAAGACGGCGTCCACGACTCGGCTTTTCCGAGTCACCGACACCACGAGGTCCGGGGCCAGAGCCGGGCGCATCGTGACGCAGCAGCGCCGCACGCTCGGGGTTGATGGGCAAGTCGGGATTTTGAGGCGTTGGCAGTTGATGAGCGGACGGTGGTCGCTCAGGAGGGAGCTCACTCACCCTGCCGCCGCCACGGCCTTCACGCAGAGGCCGTTCGCGCTCCTGGCCGGGAACGGGTCGTGGCCCATGATGCGATTCGCGGGGGTCGAGGCCACGTCGGTCCGGCGGTTGGCTCATGTTGTGCTCCGCCCAGTCCTTCTCCTGACGCCAGTTGTCACGCGGATCGTGTCGATGTTCGCGAGTATCGCGTACGTCACGAGTCCCTCGCGAATCGGAGCGAGGGTCCCGAGCAGGGAGTCCTTCTCGTGGGGAGCTGCGCGCGTCCTGCCCTTCACGGCCACTTCGAGTCTCCCGAGGTTCTCTGGTCTCCCTGGGGTCACGTCGGTCGCCTGGACGAGCAGGTGTGTGAGCGAAACGATCACTACTGTTAGGGTGAGCAGGTATCGGGACATCCGGACGAGTGGGCAGGTGGTGAATGGGGCGATTCGGCAGGTTTCCAGGTCTGTTGTTATCGTTCCTGGACGTCGAGGAGCGTGAGGTATTGGATGAGGCCATGTCTCTCTTTGGTGTATCTCGTCCATGGGCAGGCGAGGGCTTTGACGGGAGGGAGTCGGTATTGGACTTGGCTGGTTGACTTGACCCGTCTGCGCCTCTTGTCTTCGCGGCATCAGCCACCTCGCCATCTTCCGCGTCGTTGCCACCGCCAGCCCTTCTGGTGTCGGCGCTTGTTGGCTTGAACTCGGCCGCTGCCGCGTTTAAGCCACCCTTGTCTTCGGACTTCTGGCCGCCTCCCACCTGCTCTGTGTTAATCGAGCGATTCGTGGACTGCGTTGGGGATGTACGTACCGAATTAGGGCGGAAGGCTTGAACCATCATCCACTTGGGTTTTCGCCGCATCAGTTCAGACAATGTCCCCTGGGCCGCCACAGACAAGTCCACACGGTGAGCCGCCTCCTCGTCGCCGGACGACTTGGACGAGGCACCCTCTCTCTCGTGGATGGTCTCGAGCTGCCTCATAAACTGCTTGGCCTGGAAGTCGATTGCAGGGAAGAAGTCAATGACGCGGTTGAGCACAGTCAGTGCGTTGCGGATGTGCATCCACTCCATGCCGCCCAGACAGCTCTTGAGAGCCGTGTTGAGATTCCTGTGCCACTTGAAAAGCATGTCCTGGAATTGTGCGTGCTCGACAAACGTGCTGGGCTTGCCACTCTCGTCAACTGTCAGTGCGAAGCCAAGCTTAGGCTGCTCAGCCGGGCCCTTGGCTTCCCGCTCGTAGACGCCAAGCTTTGGGTGATCCTTGCCGGCCTTCTCGGTCGGCAAGGGGGCATTCTTGTGCCACAGCGCTAGGTTCTCCAGGATGAGTGAGAGGAAGCGCCCGACATTCTCGGCTTCCCGCACAGATGTGGCAAAGATCAGGGCGCGGAGACGATTTGCGTTAAAGAGCCGGTCGTAGAGCGTCATGAGCTTGAAGCCGGGCGCGTTGCACTCGTGTATCATCCTGATGAAGCGATAGGTGTACTCAGCATCGGCTGGCGAGACAACCACACGGGGCAAGAAGCAGCTCTCCAGCAGCTCGTCCGCAATGGCCTCTGGGCTTGGCTTGGGGTCAGGGAACGCCGACTGGAAGTGCTTGGAGAGGTAGAACTTCCACCGACCCTGACGCAACGCGTGCTCCTGACGTTCCTCGTGCAAGCCGATCTGGAAATTCATAAGTTCCTTTCTCTTGGCGAGCCTGCGGTCCATCACACGGCGATTCGTCATGTCCGTTCGATCTTGGGCCAGAGCCTTCTCGGTTTGCTCCACATGCTTGGCCTCTTGGCGGTAGATGTGATCTGGGCAGTACAGATCACCCAACTGGAGTGCCCAGAAGGTGACGAAGAGGTCGGGCGTCATCTTTTCCCAGACGTCAGCAGGCAGAATGTCCCTGATGGACTCGGCGATGGGGGTGAGAACAGCGCCATCGAGGGACGGCTCGTCGGCCTTCTGAACCTCTGTCGCCGTCGTCTCCTGGCCCGTCTCTTTCGCAGATCCCGCCTCGACCATCTTCGCATCCCCATCCTGGTCTTTCGCGGCATCCTCCTTCCCCTGTGTCTCCTTTGGCTTCCAAGGAAACATTCGGTGCGAAAGGCTGCTCCTTCCAATGTGGAACGCCAGACTGGCGTCCAGTCCAAACGTCTTCATGAGGTCCAGTATCGAAGGGACAAGTTTATCAAAGGTGGCTGGATCAACGTTGGCCCAGAGAAAATCGACATACTGGTACAGAATCTTGTGCGAGTCATCAACAATCGTCGACAGATACTTGATGTGTGCTTCGTCCTCATCAATCTGGTACGGACGCGCTTGTCTGAACTGGGCGAGGTTCGTGAGGATCTGGGATGCTAGCTCGGTTTCCGTCAAGGCCTGGATCAGACGTTTGGAGCTCCGGGCGTTGTCGTAGCGCAGGTCGCCCGACTTGACGAGGGTCTGCTTGCGGAGGTACTCGCCGCCCGCCATGCCGAGGATCTGGTCGTACGAGAAGTCGGATGCGTCGACAATGCCGCCCATGGAGGAGAGGAGCTCCTTCAGGATGACCAGGTCGGTCGAGTTGCCAAGCGACAGCTGCTCATCGACATAGCTGAGCACCGGCACGGGTGTGAGGTTCGAATAGCGGCGATATACTTTGCCAACAAAGCGCGACAAGGCCGAGAGCCACTTGCTGGTAGTCAGGGCGTGCTCGGCCTGTGTGCGGCTTCGGGGCTTGCCCAGGGAGCTCAACAGAGACCAGATCAATACGTCGTACGACAGGTCCGTGAAGTACTTGGCGCACTCAACAAACGCCTCGATCAGATTCGGGTACGACTCCAACTGGCCAAAGGCGACGGTGAAGACGACGCCGGGCGAGGAGTAGGAGGTTTTGGCCAGGCGCTTGGCCATCTCGCTTAGGTTGGTTAGCGAGACACGCTTCATGGTCGCTCGCGTTTCCGCCCTGGCACGCTCAAAGGCCGTCTTCATGCTGGGCAGGCGGGAGGTCTGGCCTTCAAACCACTCGGCGTACAGGGCGTAGCGGGTGGTGGTGTCGAAACGCTTCAAGAGGGTCCAGATAGCATCCACCACCGAGGCATTTGCGTGGGTATGGCTGAGCGCTGGCAGGAGGAGGCGTTTCGAGAGTTCCCTCCAACGAGTCTTGTTCGACTCGGAGGGATCAACATGCAAACTCTTGGCGCCGATTGTGGCCAGCTTGCTGAGAAGGGCAGCGTCCTTGCCAATGTTGACGCCGGAGAAGTTGAGGAAGGACTCGCAGAGCGTGAAGATGTCGTCGACGGTCTGGCAGACGGGTATGTTGTCGGTCCATTCATCCCAGTAGTAGTGGTAGTCCTGGTTGTCGCCATGGTCGTTCTTGTCCGGCGTTGGCCACTTGAGGGTCTTCTTGATGGTCATTGGGCTGACCTTGACGCTCCCCTTGGGCACGCCTGTTTGGTCGTAGTCTGGCATATTCTTGACGGGACATGTGGTCGATGTCGAGAGTTTGGGCTTGGACTCGTCAAAGACCTTGCTCACACAGACATGCAGAATACGATGGATGCCATCGAGCACGTCTGAATATGCCTCGGGTATCCAGGGGAAACGACCAAGGATAAAAGTGGCTTCTGGCAGTGCGCCGATGGTAAGGAGTTGGATAAGAAGAGACACCTTTTGCTCATGGGGTTCGTCCTTTTTGGCCTCCTCAGGCTCCTTCTTCGTCGTCTGCGCCTTGTCAGGCTCATTTTTGCCTGCTGGCAGTCGGCGAGGGCCCGCGTGTGGATTCTCGTCCTCATCGTTGGTCAGCGCGCCAGCCATCAGCAAAGCATTCATAGAGCCACCGCGTGCCTTGCGTTCGGCCTCCTCCACCTCCTTCATCTTGGCCTCTCGGACCTTCTCCATGCCTTCGTCGGGTGGTGACAGGTGCGGGTAGAGATCGGGGAACGAAATGAATCCAATTTTGATGAGGAGCGCGGCAAGGTAGAGCAGATTGGCAGGCAGTACGTCGGTAGGGTCGCGGTTCGGCGAGTAGTAGAAGAGCAGCTTGAAACCAAGAAGGTTGGCGGCGACATAATTGCCATGGGGCGGTATTGTCTTTGTGATTTCGACCCATGCTTTCCGCGCCGCGACGACGGCATCATCGCCATCCTTGCTTTGCCAGGCATCGCTGTGTGGATGAGAGATGCGTCGGCCACCGATTTCGAAAAAGGCCTCGGTTCGCACCTCGCGCGCTCTGGTCCAGAAGCTGACATCCCGAAGCAGGCGCTTGGCGCTGTTCCCTGCCTCGTCCTCATCTGTTGTTAACCACGCTGGGTAGCCTGGTGTGGCCCACGTAGGCAGGCCGCCGACGAAAGAGTCGTTCCCTTGGACGAGACCACCCTTGGGCCACCAGGAGCTGTCGCGCAGGAGCCTGACGAAGAACTTGAACTGCTTGACGAGCATAACGGCAAACACGTCCAAGGTCACATCAAGTGTGCGGCCCACGTCAATGTCAAAGGTACCCACGAGGGCCTTGATTCGCTCAAATGTCTCCTTGGGAACGTCCGTGCTGAAGTTGTCGCTCGTCATGTGCAACTCTGTAATGAGCTTGGCGTATCCTTCCGACTCCTCGCGAAGCAGGTTGTAGTTGGCCTGGCGGTAGAGATAGTTGGTCGCATGCTTGACGCCCGTCCTATCGAATTGATTCCGTACAAGACCAAGTTGCGAGAGGACGTTTGCATCCAGCACGCGCCGCGCCAAGTCGACCGAGATGCCCGTCTCCTCGAGAAAGACGCCTAGGGTGGGTACGAAGCCGCCCGCGCCGACGTCGAGAATGAGCTGCAGCAGGTCGAGAAGAAGATTATGTGGTGAGAACACGGGTTCTTTAGACGAGTTGGCCTCACCCAGCATCTCCCTGACACAGCGCCCAGCCTCTGTTGGCGGCATGCGCCCCTCCATCACCGAGTATATGAATTCCTGGAAAAGCAATGAGAGCTCTGCTGTGTCCTGGTCATCACGAGACTGGCAGCCGTGGCTGACAATCCGATTTCGTGAGCCATCGGTCCAGCTCTTGAGCTTTTCGTCTGTGAGGTGTTCGTATCGGCGGTCGGAAGGGGCAGGATTCGTGGATGCCGGTGTGGGCGGCTGCATTGTGGTCTTCGTGGGCGTCGTGAAAGATTTGGGAGGCGCTGGTGTCGTAGCTGGCGTCGTCGGGGGGCCACCGCCGTGCGCGTTCGCTTCTCTGCGCGAAGGCGACGGGCTTGGCTGCGTCTGGTTTCTACCGCTCTGACTAGCCGAAGAGTCTCGACGATGGAAGCTGTTGTTCCTATGGCCTCCCGCGCGACCGCGACCCCGGTTGCCAGCGTCTCGATCATGCTGAGCGAGGGACGTGTCACCTGGGCGGTGCGGTGAGGGTCGCCCACCCTCCGGGGGAGCGGGTTCGGGGCGCTTGCGCTTCTGAGGCATGGCTCAGGAAGAGTCGCTAATGGTAATTATGGTGTGTGTATCATTTGAAGGCTGTTTTTTTTTTTCCGTGCACGGGAAGCTGAAGTGGTGATCAGCAGCGGGTCCTCAAACGGTCGAAGAGAGCGGGTGGGTTGCGACAAACATCGTGAGGGGGCTTCTCGAATCGAAGTCGCAGCTGCTCTTGAGCTGTAGTAGATGGAGCACAGGGTTGGAGCCGTCCAGAACGCTTTGCAGGTTCTTCTTTACGCTGGCGTTGACTGTACGCAGTCGTGAAGGAAGCGACAGAGCTGTGTGCGAGAGCTCGCGGTTGGAGACAAAGAGCAAAGCTCAGGCCAGCGCGGCTCGATGTGAATGGAGTACTCCGTAAGGTAAGGGCGATCGAGCAAATTAAAGGCTGACGCGATTCAGCAGAGGCGGAGAGAGGAAGAACGGCGATTGTCGCGTCGCTGTGCGGGAAACTGGAGCGATCAAGCGATGAACATCAATCGTCCGTCTGTCAGGCAAAAATGGCAGGCAACGAACGAGCGTCGCGAATTCACGTTGGGAACGGGTTACGTAAGGCTTGGCGATTTGCCTGTTTGCCTGTGCGAATGAAGGCAGCCAGTGACAGCAAATCTTGCATTGATTGTGAGTGTCTGGCCCTGGCAAATACGCAGATTCACCGAACAAACTTTTGGGCCTGTCACACACCGGACTTCCAGGTTGTTGATGATTCACACCATCGTTCACGTCCAAGTCCAAACGCTGCTGCTCGCCTCACTTGGCCCTGTGGCTTGACGTGCAAGAACAGCCAGTCTCTGTGGCTGCAGAGGCGATCGCTGATTGGGCGCTGAGTCATTGGGGTCCTCCGAAATCCGCTGCTTCCATGAGCACGACATCGTCATGAACGTGGAGGAGACATTTTCACGCCTCTGTCTGATACCCGGACCATTTGAATATTCCACACGTGGATTTCGCTTCAGACTTGATCAATTGGACATTTTGGGGCAGCAGTATCTCTGTTCTATTTGAAGAGACACTCTTCTTGGCGGTACTTGTCACGCAGCGGCCTCTTCCTGCGTCCAACTGCCTCACCGAGGCCTCACTCACCTTCGAGGCTTGCCAGCCATTCTTCCCAAGACATCCGTCCACCATGTCTTCACAGTCACAAACCCCCGCAGACGTCTCGAAAGGGACATGCACGGCTCGTTACGGTCAGTACACCCCCCAACACCCAAATCCATTGGCTGCCGACATCGGCTGGCTGGTTATGCCCCAAGGACGGTGACTGAATACCAGGAAGAAAGAACGCACAAGCAGCCTGAGAACCCGTTTGCTGCGCTCATCCCTGAGCAGCAGTTTGCCATCATCCCCGAGTTCACGCTCGAGTCGGGCATTGTGTTGAAGAATGTGCCAGTTGCGTACACCGTACGAGGCACGCTCAACGCCAACGGCGACAATGCCATGGTCATCTGCCATGCGTTGACTGGCAGCGCCGATGTCAGCGACTGGTGGGGGCCCCTTTTGGGCGGACCCGGGCAGGCCTTTGACGAGACGCGCTTCTTCATCGTCTGCATGAACAGTCTGGGCAGCCCGTACGGCTCGGCGAGTCCGGTCACGGCAAAGGACGGGAACCCAGAGAACGGACACTACGGACCCGAATTTCCCCTGACGACAATCCGCGACGATGTCAAGTAAGCTATCAACGCTAGGCCCTGTGCGCATGCAAGATGGGTGCTAACCTTGGAAGCCTCCACAAAATGCTGCTGGACGATTTGGGCGTCAAGCAGGTTGCCGCTGTGGTTGGAGGATCGCTGGGAGGCATGTTTGTGCTCGAGTGGGCATACTTTGGCAAAGACTACATCCGATGCATTGTGCCCATTGCCACGTCGAGCAGACACAGCGCATGGGGCATCAGCTGGGGGGAGGCGCAGCGCCAGAGCATCTACGCGGACCCCAAGTACGACGACGGCTACTACGCCTTTGACGATCCGCCGTCGACAGGGCTGGGTGCCGCGCGCATGTCGGCGCTGTTGACGTACAGGAGCCGCAACTCGTTCGAGTCGCGCTTTGGGCGGAATATCCCCGACCCAGCCAAGGTGCAGACCATCAGTGGACGGACGCGACCGGCGACGCCTGGCGAGGCGCACTTCCACATCCACAACGACGGCCACATTGTGAAGCGCTCGTCCATTTCGCGCACCAACAGCGAGAGCACGATTGGCAAGGGCGCGGCGCTCATCGAGCAGGGCGTGTCGGCAGACCCCCAATTCCACGGGCCCGCCTCGTCGTCCAACGGCGGGGGTCTGACAGGGGGCGACGCGGCGATGCCGACGTCGACATACTTCTCCGCGCAGTCGTACCTCCGGTACCAGGGCACCAAGTTTGTCAAGCGGTTCGACAGCAACTGCTACATCGCCATGACGCGCAAGCTGGACACACACGACGTGTCGCGCAACCGGGCGGCGACGATTGGCGAGGCGCTGGCGCAGATTGAGCAGCCGACGCTGGTGCTGGGGATCGAGAGCGACGGGCTGTTCACGTTTGCGGAGCAGCAGGAGATTGCCGAGCACGTGCGGGATGCACGGCTGGAGCGCATCGAGAGCCCCGAGGGCCACGACGCGTTCCTGCTGCAGTTTGAGCAGGTCAACCGGTACGTGCTGGGCTTTCTGAAGGAGGTGCTGCCGGACATTATGGGCAAGGGGGGCGTGACGCCCGAGGCGGTGTCGGTTGGCAAGCTCACAAAGTCGAGCACGTTTGGCGAGGCCGAGGTGGAGGACATAACAGCGTGGTGATGGTAGTTGCAGCGAACATGTTCAAGCAGACTGTTGTCCACCGTACGTGCGTGTATGTAAGCAAGCTCACTTTCCCTTCTAGAAACCTTGCCATGCGGCAGACGAGACGCACGACGTGAAACGCGCGTCCGACGGCGCCATTGGACATGCAAGGCAGCGATGGCCAGTCCACAGGCCGTCCACCAGTCACGAGACGCAGCCGACGCACGCTCCACGGCGTTTGTCGGCCCTGTAGCTCCCATTCCCAATCGAGGAGGTCATCCATGTCGCCAGCTCAGCTCAGGTCAGCCGGGCTTCCACTCTTCTTCGAGGGCTCGGCTTGGATGGCGAACGCTGTGAGCGCGCTCATTGCCTGCGTGAGTGACTGATGCTTGCTTGTCGCTCGTACTCCGTACGTATTTACGTACCATGAACATGACTCTGTCTCACCATATCAGCGCGACTCCACAAGGCGTGGACCGACCAGCTCGTCGACCCGCCGCTAAACCGCCGACGGGCCCGTCCCATTGTTCTAGAGGCTTTCCATTCTTCTGTCGATGCCCCATCCCATCACGTTGCCTTCTGCTTGGCACGGCAGTTTGTCTGTCTGCACTGGTGAGCATCATCACTTCTTCAACGCTGCCCCGTGCGCCTCCCTCTCCTCTCCCCTCCTCTCCAGTTCCGCCGCCCGTATGAAGCGATAGAAGCAGCACCCCTTCCCTAGGCACATTGGGCGGCGACAACCTCGCGCGTGTTTTCTGTCGGACCCCCCGTTGTCGCCGTGTGCCCTGCCCTCTCCCCCTCCCCTCACCAACTCGCCCATCATGGAGGAGAGCCGGCCGCCGCCGCGCAGGGACATGGACCCAGCGACGCAGGACCGCACCGTCGGGGGCAACACGGCATTCCACAACTTCTACAACGACTACTCGCACATTCCCGATCCGAATCTACGCCGTCGACTGGCCCTGTCCGACATTGACAAGGTGCCCTTTGGGTGGTACCACGTGCGCGCCATCCTGGTGGCCGGCGTCGGTTTCTTCCTCGACTCGTACGACATCTTTGCCATCAACCTCATCACGTCCCTCCTGGGCTTGGTCTTTTGGGGCGGAGGCGACCCCGACAATGGCTATGGAGGCAATCAAGGGCACCTTCCGGGGCCCATCAACCAGGCGCTCAAGGCGTCCACGAGCTCGGGCATTATCATTGGCATGATCCTGTTTGGCTGGTTGGCAGAGTGCGTGGCCTTTCTCTCTCTCGATTGTGATGCAGTGTACTGACAACAACCTCCAGCGCCTTTGGTCGTCGACGGATGTACGGATATGAGCTCGCCATCATCATCTTCGCCACGTTCAGCTGCGCCCTCGTCGCCTCCAGCCCAGGCATCGGCTCAGCAGGCCTCATGATCTTCTGGCGCGTGGTCATGGGCATCGGCATCGGCGGCGACTACCCCCTGAGCTCCGTCATCACGGCCGAGTTTGCGCCCACCCGCTGGCGAGGCGCCATGGTCGGCGCCGTCTTCTCCATGCAGGGCCTGGGCCAGCTGGCCGCCGCCGTGGTCGCGCTCGTCATGACCGCCGCCTACAAGGACGCCTACGTCAACGTGCCCAGCGAATCCGCCTGCGACGCGCAGTGTCGCCTCGCCGCCGACCGCTCGTGGCGCATCATTGTCGGCGTGGGTGCCCTCCCGGCCTGCCTCGCCCTCTACTACCGCCTCACCATCCCCGAGACGCCACGCTACACGTTTGACGTCCAGCTCGACGTCGACAAGGCCGACAGGGACATCCAGACCTACATGGCCAGCAAACACCCCAAGGACGAGGTCAGCGCTCTCCCCACGCACACACGCCAGCACATCATCGCTGGCCCGACGCTCGACGCGCCGCAGGCGTCGTGGCGCGACTTTGCCACCTACTTTAGCGAGGGCAAGAATTTCAGGGTCCTCGCTGGCACCTCCATGTCGTGGTTCTTTCTCGATCTGGCCTACTATGGCCTAGGCCTGAATAACAGCATCGTTCTGCATGCCATTGGCTACGGGGCCGGTGCCAATATGTACGACAAGCTGCACAACCAGGCCGTGGGCCTGATCATACTGGCCTGCGCAGGGTCCATACCGGGATACTGGGCGGCCGTCTTCACGATAGACACCTTTGGGCGCAAGCCCTTGCAGATTGGGGGGTTCCTGCTCCTCACCATTCTGTTCAGTATCATTGGCTTTCGGCTGCATTCGCTGAGCGAGAAGACACTTCTTGGGCTGTATGTAGTTGCGCAGTTCCTCTTCAACGCGGGCCCGAACACGACGACCTTTATCGTCTCGGGCGAGTGCTTCCCCACGCGATACCGAGCTCTGGCCCACGGCATATCCGCAGCCATGGGCAAGCTGGGCGCTGTCGTCGCGCAGGTCATGACCATCCCCATCCTGAACCACGGCAAGAAAGACGGTTGTACCGGGAATGAGTGCTCTCCGCATCTCGATCGCCTGCTGCAGCTGTTCGCGCTGTTCATGCTCCTGGGCACCTTGGTGTCGCTGCTGATCCCGGAGACCAAGGGTCTCACCTTGGAAGAGCTGGCTGGGGAGTCTCGCACATCGTACAACGCAGGCTGCAATGGCAGTATCAATCTGGCTCCCTCGAGGGGGGGTTGGAATCCCTTTTCCGGTGGACAGCCCGCGGGCTTCGCCTACCCAAAGGCGCACGCGGCCGGCTTTGCAAAGGGGACGCGCTCACGGGGAACCACCAATACGACGTGCGGGACACTAGACAGCATACGACGAAGACGAGCACCGTTCTGGAGGAGCCGAAAACGGGCGCGCACGAGCAGCAACGACACGTCCGACATTGTGCTCGACGCTGGGGTCTCGGCCGCCGCGGAGAGCCCCCTGCCACCCGCGACACCAATGCGAGGCAGCGGCGTGTCCTCCCCACCGCACCAGCAGATGCCCATGTGGGGAGCGGGCTGGGGACGGATCGACCGTGGCACGCCGACAGTGGAGATGGACGAGGTGCGGCTTCATGACGTTGGGTCCTTGCTCCCTTCGCCCAGGGAGTCGTTGACGTGATGGATACGGGGGTTTTGTTTTGAGCGTTCCATGAACTTGCATATGATACCACTTAGACCTGGGCTTGGCGCATGTCGAGACGAATACGATTTGGCGTGAGTACAGCGCCATCTTCTGACCACTCGATATGTACACCTACCTACTACTCCTGCCCGTCGACTCGAAGTCGACCGTGCTCGTTCCAGGACACGCAAATCTCCCTCGACCCGCCCCTGGCGGCGACGCGATGCTTCAAGCATGGGATAGACGTTCGCTGGGACAAAATGTTGGTGTTGGGATCGGCTTTGAGCACCAGTGGCTCTACTGGCTCGTCCTGCCTGCGCCGACAAACCATCGCTGAGACTTGAAAGCGAATGGGGGCGCCTGCAAGGCGACGTGCGAGGTTGGGAGATGGATAGAACACGTTTAATTTGGCAGAACTGACTACGCTTCACACCGATCATATGAAACCCAAGGGGGGCTTAATATGAAAGATATCTATCTCCACCTTGGCGGCTGAGGAAGCCTTTGGGTGATGCACTTCATGGTTCTGAACAGGCCCCCCCGGGGAAAATCTCCTCGGATAAGTCAAGTTCCTCGCTAGCGTTTGCTGTGACGTTGTCTTACTCAAGATTGCAGATATCAGGTCCGCCGCTCGCTACTCCTATACCATGTGCTCGCCATCTGCATCCTCCCACCACCAGCCAGCGGACTACAAGCGCTCAGCTGCAGATAACACGTCAGACTCAGCTTACCTTACCTTACCCCGCTTGCGCCTTTGACGGTTGCTCCTTTGCGAAACCCATTAATGTTGCCGTTCATGCTCCTCGTTGAAAACTTCGTCTTTCGTCTACTGCTGTATATTGCGACTTTGCCGGCGCATCCCCTTGATCCTCGATCAAGATGGAACGCATTTTTGGGAGAGCCAAATCGAAGGCCAGGAATCTATACAGAGGAGCCACTCCTGAATCTAGCTCAGTCACCTCATCAGTACTTTCGACTCTGCCGACGCAGCCAGCACCAGGGATCGTAACCCAGCCCCCGGTGGATGCTCCGCGTACGACCCAAGTGGGACCATTACCGTTGCACAATCTACAGGAGCAGATCTGGAACCAAGCGTACGATGATTTGAGACAAAAGGAGCCAAAGATTGTGCTAGCCTTTGAAAACACTGTAGCTGCTGAGCTTGAACGATGTGGTACAAGCTTCGCATCAGCCGATCGAACCGAACACGAGCCCACCGTAGACGACAGAGAAGTCAGGTCGTTTCAAATGCAGCAGTTGGTTCAGAATGGACTAGATCGGACGAGAAAGGGGGCATCTTTCAAGCAGGGAATTGATGATAGCTTGCAAGCAGTGCGTGCTATCCGGGGAATCATGGACAGGGCTGTACACGCAGCTCCGGAAGCTGCTGTTGTGTGGGCCACTGTGTGTCTCGGCCTAGAGGTGTGTGATCTAACTTCCCGACACGCGCAAAGGCGTGTGACTGAATCTGGATAGATCCTCGAGAACCCCGTTGCTGAGGCTTTGGAAAATCGCAACGGCATTCAGTACGTGCTATCTAGGATGGAGTGGTACTGGAACTTGGTGGACCTCCTCCTTGACGAGAATAAGGCCGAGGCATCTACGGCAGCACTTCGAGACAAATTGAGGCAGAACATCGTACGACTTTTTGAGAAGCTCCTCTCGTATCAGATGAGCAGTATCTGTCTTTACCATCGCAATGGGGCTGCCGTCATCGGCAGAGACATCTTTCGCATTGACGACTGGGCTGGCCAGCTCAGCAGCATCAAGGAAGTAGAGGAGGCTGTGCAACGTGATTTGGAGCAGTACAACACTCAACAGGCCAACATACGACTGCAGAAGCTCAACGTCACTGCCGCCGCCTTGGAAAGCAACCTACAAGATATCTTTGCAGCGCTGCGGGACCAAAGGGAGCACCAGACGAAGAGAGACGAAGATGACAAGGATAAGCAATGTCTCAAGGACCTTCGCGTGACGGATCCTCGCACGGATAAGAAAGAGATTGAAGAGAGAAAGGGTGGATTGTTGAGAGATTCGTATGCATGGATTCGCGACCATGTCGACTTTCAGCGTTTTCGACATGATGGGGAAAGTCGACTCCTCTGGATCAAGGGAGACCCTGGCAAAGGCAAGACAATGCTCATGTGTGGCATCATTGATGAGTTGGAGCGAGACTCTTCAGTCTCGCTCTTCTACTTTTTCTGCCAAGCCACGGGTGGTGATCGACTGAGCACAGCGACATCTGTCCTGCGAGGCCTCATTTTTGACCTTGCGCGCCACAACACACAACTCACAAAGTACGTGCGGAAGAAGTATGACTACGCCGGAAGAGATCTCTTCTCCAGCGTAAATGCCTGGCAAGATCTCTCTGAAATATTGCGTGCCATGCTACAAGATCCAAGCCTTGTCAATGTGGTTTTGGTCGTTGATGCCTTGGATGAGTGCAGCGTAGACCGGATACGCCTTCTCGACTTCATTTCCACACCTTCGCCTGCCAAGTGGATCGTGTCAAGCCGCAATTGGTTGGATATCGAAGAGAGTCTCGGCGGTGCCGAGCAAAAGGTCAAACTTCACCTCGAACTGAACCAGGAGTCGATTTCCAAGGCCGTTGATTCTTACATCAAGTACAAGACGGATCAGCTGGCACAGAAGAAGAACTATGATGAGCAGATGAGGGACGCTGTTTTGCGTTACTTGACGGCGAACGCCAACGGCACATTCCTCTGGGTCGCTCTGGTTTGTCAAGAGCTGACCAAGCCTACCATCCGAAAACGACACACTTTTAATACACTAAGATCGTTTCCCCCGGGGCTTGTTCCTTTATTCGAACGAATGCTGTCAGAGATCTCTCACTCAAGGGATGCGCCACTTTGCAAGGAGGTCCTCGCCACTACCTTGGTCGCATACCGACCTACTGTCCTGGAGGAGCTCAAGGTCCTCGTTGGAGGGCTAGGGGACCTGCATAAGGAAGAGATTGAGGAAGTAATCAGCTCATGTGGCTCTTTCCTGACTCTCCAAAGCGGCCATGTGTCTTTCGTCCACCAATCTGCAAAAGACTACCTTCTGGAAGCTGGATCATGCGTGGTGGTACCTCGCGGTATTGCATGCCAGCACCGCGTCGTTTTCTCGAGGTCATTGGAGCTACTTTCCGCCACACTCCACCGCGACATGTATGACCTGCAGAATCCTGGGCATCCCATTGACGAGGTTTGCGCGCCCGAGAATGATCCGCTCGTTGCTATCCGCTACCCCTGCGTATTCTGGGCTCATCATCTTTCCGACTGGGTATCTCGGATAGATATGCGCGACGAGATACTGGATCCTACTAGCAGCATTGCAGCTTTTTTTCGAAACAGGTACCTTTACTGGTTAGAGGCATTAAGCCTACTACGCAGTATCTCATCAGGGGTGGAATCCATGGAGACACTCGGACATTTGCTTGTAAGCACTCTCGGCATGCAACACCTTCAAGATGTTGTAATAGATGCTCGCAGATTTCTCCTTACTCATAAGGGGATCATCGAGATTGCCCCATTACAAACATATGTCTCAGCTCTCGTTTTCAGTCCAACCAATAGCATCACCAGACAAAACTTTTGTCTAGAAGAGCCAGATTGGATGATACGAAAGCCACGCGTCGAGGCAGATTGGACTGCCTGTTTACAGACTTTGGAGGGCCACCTCAACGAAGTGAACTCGGTGCTCTTCTCAAGTGACAGCCAGCGACTAGTATCAGGGTCTCGCGACAGGACAGTCAATGTCTGGGACGTAAGTTCCGGCATTTGTCTTCAGACTCTACGGGGCCACGAGTCAGCAGTGACCTCACTCTCAAACCACGGTCAGTGGCTAGCATCGGGATCTGAGGATAGTACTATTAAGATCTGGCATCTGGCTTCTGGTACATGCTTGCAGAATTACGAAGGCCACGGAAGTTCTGTACACTCGGTGACATTCTCCACCGACGGTAGGCAGCTCGCGTCAGGGTCACAGGATTGTATAGTCAGGATCTGGGACGTCACTTCTGGTGTATGTCTACAGAAATTAGAGGGTCATACATCTGCAGTGTGGTCGTTAGTATACATGTTCTCAATTGGCGGCCAACGACTGGTATCTGGATCTTGGGATTCGACTATCAAGATCTGGGAAGCGACTTCTGGTACGTGCATCCAGACTCTACAGGGTCATAAATCTACCGTTACCTCGGTGGCAATCTCCAGCGACAGCCAACAACTGGCATCGGGCTCTGGGGATAGCACAGTCAAGATTTGGGACGCGACTTCTGGTATATGCACCCAGACTCTAGAGGGTCACGAAACTTTCGTTACCTCGGTGGTGTTCTCGAGTGACGGTCGGCGACTCGCGTCAGGGTCTGATGATAGGACGGTCAAGATCTGGGATGCAACTTCTGGTATATGCATCCAAACTCTAGAAGGCCATGATTTCCGGTTAACCTCGGTGGTGTTCTCGGACGACGGTCGGCGACTCGCGTCGGGGTCTCTTGACAATACAGTCAAGATCTGGGACGTAACTCCGGGCACTGAGCAGACCCTCGAGGGCCATAATTCCATGGTGAACTCGCTGGTGCTCTCGAGCGATAGCC
This sequence comes from Emericellopsis cladophorae, assembly GCF_022114955.1. Lineage (NCBI taxonomy): Eukaryota > Fungi > Ascomycota > Sordariomycetes > Hypocreales > Bionectriaceae > Emericellopsis > Emericellopsis cladophorae. The sequence continues at coordinate 115,169 of NW_026250965.1, read as the reverse complement.
GGCGACTAGCGTTCGGGTCTGATGATCATACTATTCAGACCTGGGATGCGACTGCTGGCACACATATTCGGACTCTAGAGGGCCATCGCCGTCAAATAGGCTGCTTGGTATTCTCGAGCGACGGCCAGCGACTAGCATCAGGATCATATGACTGCACAATAAAGATCTGGGACGAGGAGTCTGGTCTATGCTTGCAGACTCTAGAAGGCCATGATCTTGGGGTAGAATCGGTGGTGTTTTCGAATAATAACCGTCTACTGGCCTCAGGGTCTTTGGATGGGACTATCAAAATCTGGGACCCGGCGTCTGGTATATGCTCACAGACTCTGAAGGGCCATGATCTTCGGGTTAGTTCGGTGGCGTTTTCGAATGACGGTCAGCTACTGGCATCGGGTTCCTGGTCTCACGAGAGTATGATAAAAATCTGGGACGTGGCATCTGGTGTATGCTTGCAGACTCTCGAGGGCCATGATCGTGGGGTGACTTCGGTGGCATTCTAGAGCGATGCCCAGCGACTCGCATCAGGATCTCCTTTCTACACCATCAAGATCTGGAATCTGACCCTTGGTGTGTGTATGCAGACCATCAAAGTGGGCGGCTCCATCTATCGCCTTTCATTCGATCCTATGAATGACTCCTGTCTTTTTACGAACCGGGGTGCCCTTCATCTAGGAATACCAGCCGAAACACCAACTGTCAATCACATTTCCTTATGTAGCCCTAGGTTTGACGGCTTCGGTATCAGCGCTGATCATGAATGGATTGTGCAGGATGACCAAAATTTACTTTGGTTGCCCTCAGGATATCGTCCTCAGCTTGCGACTATAATATCAGGATCCAAAATTATTCTGGGTCGTGGTTCTCGTCAGGTTGTTGTGATGGAGCTTCGACGGACTTGGCAGTTTCCCAGTTATGTCACTCATTGACTCGGCACATAGTCAGTATTCATAGATGGTGATGGCAAGAACGAGTACAAAATTCGGATACAGAGGAATGGGATCGTTCTTTGATCAATTTTGAGATAATGGTCTTCTTCCTTTCCCTGTGTGCTGCTCACATCAAATTGGAGGAGCAGCTAGAGGCGAAAAAGGCGCCCTTGGAGACTGGGTACGACAGCTCCGAGCACATCGAAGCGGGCGGCAAGAAGTGACCTCGTCTTGAGGTGCGTTGAAGAGCTCCTGATGATAAATGGGAATGGAACCTTGTGCGAAGTTTGCTAGTCAGCTTTTGCTGCTATTTGCTTAAGAACTTACAGTGGACAGCCTGACCTGTTCAAACTTGCAATCTACACGTGCATCAACCCTTGTCTCTTTACAGACTTTAATCTTGCCCTTTCTCTTTTGTTTTCTCTTCTTGTTCTCAAAACCTGACATCGTCCCCCCATGACGCATCACACTCACTACAAGAGCACTACAAGAGTTCCATTAGAAGCGCAGAATCTTCAGAGCCTTGTTCAGTCCATCAATGTCCCGCGTCAGCGCCTCACGGCGGTCGCGATCAGCAACGTCCTCACCGGCCACGTCCTCAAGTTCCGCAGGCTTCATCTGCAGAACGAGTTGGTCACTCAGCGCGGAGAGGGGGCTGCGAGGCCCAAAGAGAAGGCAGTGGTCCACCACCTGCTGGCAGACAACGTCCACGAACCGATCACGTGCAATCTTGTAGTACTCGTGGAGTACGTCGTGGATATCCTGACGCGTTTTCTTGGTCGGGTCGTTGCCCCCAATGTGTTTGTTGAAGAGCGAAGTCAGCTTATCTGCGACGGCAGTGTCCGAGAGCACATAGTCCTGTCTGTCCCAGGACAAGAGTGTCTTTTCCTCGGCATGCAGGTTCTTGACACGCTCAGTCTTGGTGCGGGCGAGAGCCTTCTCAAACGCAGGGTTGTAGGTCATTGCCCGCCCCTGGAACTCGACGCCGAGCAGGAGCTCCGTGTGCTCCATGGCAGCCTGGTAGCGCTGCAGCAGCTCGTCGCTGACAAACATCCACAGCGAGGAGCGGATCGTCTCCTCGGGGCAGGCTACCTCAAGATTAGACTTGATGAAGCGATCTACAACAAGGATAGCATTGGAGACATGAGCGCGCGTCAGGGGCCGCCACTTCTTGGCCTGTTCCTTGAAAATGCCGGACACGACTTCGGCACCAAAAGTGCCCAGCTCGTACCCGCGAGACGTGAGGTACTCCTCTTCAATGTGCTGGAGGATGTCGTCTTCCAAGGGTGCAATACAATCGTAAGGTTCGGCCAAGACGGTGTCCAATTCGCTCAGTTCGTCATCGGGAATGGTAAAGGTGCAGTCGACGCAGTAGTAGCCATCGCGGACGGTTCCCCCTCCAGGCTCACCGTCCTCACCGTCCTCAGAGGCGAACATGCTGTTGACTTCCGGCTCAAGAGTCGTCCCACCACCATTCACCTGATGGCCTTTCGGGAGCGATGAGGAGCTAATCTCACCAACAAAGATGCGCGTGTGTCCTGCTCCGTACAAAGTCTTGGAGAAGACTTCATTGAGCTCGCGCATGCGGGTGATGAGCTTCAGACCAGGCTGCTCTTGGAAGACAGTGTCGCGCGTGTAGTACGCGTCCAGAGCATAGAGCTTCAGCTGAACAAAACGAGAGGCGACCCTGCCGAGCAGAGCCCTCTGTTCCTCTGGGGTGGAGTGAGACGCGCCCATTGCTTCCAGAAGCTGCTTCTTGGTCTTGAGGCGGGCGGAGATTTCGTCTTTCACCTTGGGGATCTCGCTCTTCGTGCGGCTCATGAGGAGCCCGTGGATGCGAGCGCGTAGTGCCGGAATGCCCAGTCGATCATCAGGCAGAGCACTCCATGGGCGTTCTGCAAAGAAGACCTTCTCCTTCCAATGCCTCTCCTCGATGCCGGTGGAGCTGTCGTCCGCGCCTCTGTTCTTGACAACGCAATATCCAAGAGCGAGATCACGGCGCTTCCCGTTGACAAGGTCCACCACGACCTTTTTCGTAGCCTCTCGACGGCCAAGTCAGGCTTGGTCAGGACACCCAGCGTCCTTTTCCCTTCTGGATCAGCATCCGCAGCGTAGCGCAATATCTTTTGGTTCGCGATATCACCATTACGTGGAACCACAGCCAAGATGATTGTGCGCGACTCCCGAATGTATCCTTCCACCATGGTCTTGACCAGCTCAATGTCCGACGTCGTCGTGAGCCCAGGTGTTTCGTTTTCAAACATGCCCGGGACATCAATGACAGTGAGGTGCTGCTCATTGGGGCCGCTGATTTCCACGCGGAGGATGTCCCTGCTGAAAACACTGCCAGCCTTGGCCTTATCTTTGCCGAGGTCGATTCCCATGATCTCAGCTGCCTGTATTCCACGTTAGCATGCGTCGACACGTCTTGACGGCAGGACTTTCTCCTCACCTCTTCAAAAATGGACTCGAAACCATCTTCCTGAAGTGTTTCGAGAGTGCGGCGGAACGTCTGTGCCCTCTCCAGATCCTTGGTGTCTGAAGAGTGCGGGACAATGGACACGGTGACGCTCTGGCTGTCCTCGCGACGACAAATAATTTCCGTGGCATGGCGGGTGCACAGGCTCACGGAACGAGGGAGGTGAAAGCCAGTCAAGGACTCGAGGACGCTGGACTTTCCAGCGCTTTGATCACCGACTACCACCATCTACCGCGTGTTAGCTGTGGCAGATACGAAACGAAACCTAGGAATACCTGTGGCAATGGGACCTGACCCGCGATACCGAGCTCTCGCAGTTTGTCGATCTTGTCAAGCAAGGTTCTGCTGCCTAGGCCTCCGCCCGTATCGACAGCGCGAGAGCCGGTCATGCTGGCTGCGAGACGTGTAGAATAGCTAATTTCAATCGAAAGCTAGATCCCGCGCTTTTTGAGTGAGAGGAATTTGTCAGACCCAAGGAGTGCACTATCCAAAACTGGAGCGTGACGAGTAGAAAGAACTGAGAGAAGTTAACAGCGGAACTGGGGTAAATCGGAGAAAAAGAGGAGGAAGAAAAGAAAAGAAGCGCAAGGACCTTTTGACCATTAATTCACCTAACAAGAAGAAGATCACGCCGCCACACACGCACGCATGCATGCACGGTACTGCGAAGGGCCGAAAGGGGGCCAGGCAGAAGCAATCAAGCTTGAGATCAGCTCATCCACGCAAATGGCACGCTGGAAGCAGAGGAGTGGAATCGGACGAAGTCGGAACTCGAAATTATTGAAGTCAGTGACCATGGAGGTATCGCAGGGAGCCGTGTTGCTCTGACATCGTGCCATTTTGCTCTAGGACTTGCATCTTGAAGCATGCAGTCCGTGGTTCATCATGTTTGTCGAAGCGGCTACCAGCAGACCGCAGGGGCACGTTCAATCAGATGCTGTCTGTCACAATCGCAACCTCAATGTGAGGCGTGGTAGCTTTCGGTATCTTTCTCGTTGATCGCTATGTCTTAGAAGTCAAGCATGTAGTAGACGGATGTCCTGCTTATACCATCAATGGAAACCTGCCACGCACCCTGGATAGCGGGTAGTCCATGGAAAAAGTCTGGGAAGTCGCCTGGTACGTCTCGCACACATCACTCCACGGTCCACACTCTGGTTCGCAGATTGTCTCCTCGTCAGGCACTTTGCCCGTATCCATGTACTCGGCCAGGTGCTTGGCGAGACACTCGCTGCGGGCGCCCCCTGCGACACCGTGGCCCATTGACTCGAAGACGATCAGCTGCGCATCATTGTGCGCGTGCGCCATGGCGCGCGCAGACGTCACGGGCGTGACAGGGTCGAAACGGTTGGCCAGGAACAGCAAGGGCGCCGAAGGGTTGCCCTCCGACAGCGCAGGATCGGCCTTTGGCGTGGTAAAGGGGCCGTTGAACTTCCAATTCGACTCAAAGGGCCAGCTGGAGCAGGCGAAACGAAGGCTAGCCCACATGTCACCCCAGAGCCTGGACGTACTCCGCATCTCTTTGACGTACTTGTGCCAGTAAGCCAGATCCTTGTCTGTGACATCCTCGCCGTCTTGACAGATGACTGAATAGAGCACATCGCGTCTGTTAAGGAGGTTGGTTGTCTTGTTGGCTGGCGCATCGAAAGCTGAGCACCCCGTTTCGAGATTAGGAATCGCGCTGCCCGCGAGCATGTCTACGAGCTCCTCTAACTCGCCATCCATGGAGCGATCGAGCACATGGGCCAGCAATTTGAATGTCTCGATGGGCGAATACATCATACTACCAATCAAGCCGCGGACGTCAGACCCGGTGATCACGGCATTGACGTCGTTGGGTCCGATCAGACCCAAGGGCAACTCGTCGAGGGATACCAGGTAGTCCCAGACACGGCGGGAAATGTCTGTCCAAGAGGCGTCATCCTCGCGCACGAGCTCGCAGTACTCAGGTCCTGCTTCGTAGCACCCCTTGAAAAACTCATCAAAAAGGGGATCCATGTATCGAAGGCTGGTGAGCCACCCCGGGCCATGGGCGTAGTCTTCGATATCGCACACGCTGTCGAGGATGACGCGATGCACCCGGCCGGGATACATGGACGCAAAGTAATTGCCCAACACGGTGCCGTACGAGAACCCAATGTACTGCAGACGCGGTGTCTCGTCGTTGCCGCTGCCACTCCGCTTCTTGAGCTCCAGCCAACTCTGGCCGCGGGTGGCAGCTTCCTTGCTCCGCAGTGCATCGATCTGATCTACCATCTCCACCATGTCGCGCACGACGTTGGGTGTGCCAATGTACTTGAAGATGCTTTCCTCAACCAGCTCATCCGCGCGGGAACACCTCCTGTTGGTGGCCTTTGTGAGAGCGTAGTTGTAGGCTAGGGACTCGGGCGAACCGCCCAGGCCAAGGGTACCACGGGTCTCGAGCGACGTGCCCTGCCTGGCCAGGATGTTACCCGAGTAGCAGTCTGCGGCCGGTGTGCTCTGACCTACGCCGCGAGGGTCGAAGGAGATGATCTCATAGTGCTTTTTGCCCGGCTTGTCCATCGTCTTCTGCAAATGATGCGCTATGCGTGGGATGAATTGCACGCCGGAACCGCCAGGGCCACCTGGGTTCGTGAAGACGGAACCACCAAATGCCGGGTCATCCTCGCCTACAACGGCAGGCAGCTTCATGATGGCGATTGTCGCCCTGCGCGTGTCCGACTCATTCTTCCAGTCGAGCGGCACCTCGAGGCGCGCGCACTTGTACTCGTTGTAGCAGTCGTGGTACTCCAGCTCGGCCTTTGGTTCGACAGCGTCCCAGTCAAAGTCAGAAAAGCGTGCGCTCGTAGCGTCGTCGATCGCGTCAAATGTTGTGCCAAAGGTTGCACCAAAGGCCATCGCTTTGACCAGGGGCAACAGGGTGAGGCCTGCGATCGAGACGCGCATGATGGCCAGGGTAAGCAACATGATAGTGATCGTTTGGCTTGTCTAGGCGTGTCGTCGCGGCAGCGTTGCAGCTGGCGCACTCACGAGTTGAACAAGCAGAGGCTGCTTACTTCAATTGAAAGAGGGGGCCGCATGATGCAGTCGGTGTTGCCTAGACGAGCGAAAAGGTGGCGTTGGAGGAAATCCTACAGCGGCGTGATGATCCATCCATCCGGTGACGGAGGCTCACTCAGATCCCCACTTGTAGATGCGCGGGATACACGCTTGCACGTGTCGCGAGCGAATTCTAGAAGATGCAAAAATACTGAAGAGACGAAAAAAAGGAGTTTTAAAAAGAATTGAACAGATTTTAATTAACTGACATGTGCTTGTGCTTGAGTTCTTGGTAACGATGGTACTCCGTACTGCCAATGGATGATGACGGTTAGAAGTGTTTGGTGTCGACGGATCCAGGCCGGACGAAACAGCTTTGGTGTAGTTATACTGTAAGTGCGTTGGGAGTTGTGGCGGTCTACGAATTTTCTAAACACTCCGAGCGAAAGACAAACAGTTTAAATCTCATTGCTCTTTGATCAAGCTTTCCTTCTGACGAGGCTGAGGCTGGTAATGAACAAGTTGAAGACATGGTTGTCTGCTCAGGGTAGGCGGAGTGTCCGCATGCGGGCTGGCTGAACACAAGCACCAAGGGCGCTGGCAAAACAAAGTCTTTATAAAGCTCAATTTGAGGACCTCAACCATGAATTACCTAAGCCTCTCGAAATCGTCTAGTTGGTTTATGGCGTTGGACTGTAACAGCAAACTTGCTATCCAAATGTCGGCGGTTCGAATCCGCCTTTCGAGATTTCTTTTTGCTCGCGTTGCATGTGAAAAAATTCTAATTTTGCTTACTAACATGTCAATTTTTACCTATATCTACTTTATTGTACTGCCTCCCAGCATCCAGTACTCGAGGTCGTCTAGTTGGTTTATGGCGTTGGACTGTAACTGCAATTTGCTATCCAAATGTCGGCGGTTCGAATCCGCCTCTCGAGATTTCTTTTTGCCTTTTTCTCGTGTCAGCCAATGCTTTCATCTTATCGTTTGCCATTTCGCGGGCTTCTGCAATTTTTGGAGTGTTTTATTCCCACATGTCGCACGGTCGGATGATTATAACCTAAAAGTCTTAGCCATTTGCGGTAGGATTCAGATGTTCTACTCCGTACCGCACAACCCTATACCTAGGGTTCGGTTCTAGTCCTCAGATCTGCATTTTCATGTATCGTCGCTGATCTGAGACGCAGCCTCAGGACGTCGCTGCATGATGATCGAACCGTCAGGGAAAGCAGCATGGCTTTGACCTGATTCAAATCCATTGAACGGCTGATGTACCGGCACTCGCATCTGAGTCGGACCAGTCCGCTTGGTACCGCAAAGTTCTCCCTTTTGAACAGAGTGCCACTTATGGCCTATTATCATCAACATTAGCTCAACGTGTCCGTCGACCCCTCTGGAATCACCAGGCAAAACTGTACAATTATCGGGAACACCATTCTGGACTGGACTGGGCGTCACCACCGGCGGCGGCTACGGCGGCGGACCGTAGTTGGAGCGATCAGGTGTGCAGACTGCCGGGAACCTGTCTATGGAGGTAGGTGAGGGCAGCCCCGTGTCGTACTCGCACCAACGACTGAAGAAGCTCTGGCACGCTCCGGGGAGATCGTCCGGGTGGAAGTCCTCTTGCCAGTCTTCGTCGATAATCCAACAACACTGTGTCCACTCTCTTTCCTTGTCACCGAGATCAGGGACCCTTGTCATGGTTTCGGGTGGGGGAGTGAAGGTGGGATCGAACTCGGACGTGAGGGTGATAGGCCCCCGAGTCGGGCTTGTGGTCAATGGAGCCGGTGACCCAGGACCCGGTGAAGATGGATGACGACCTTCACTGTCGTTAGTCTCGTGGAATTTGAGCTTGGGCATGGAGACATTCACAGCTGAGCATGGCTCGTGGAGATGGACTCTGAAGTTGTCGGGAATGGGACATTGCCTGGGGGCCTGTGGAGCATTTCTGTAAGTCTGGACATTCCTTTCGTCGCGGAAGGGACTTACTCGATGCAAATGTGGCGCCCCTCGAGCTGATCCAGATTCGGTGTGATGTTCGTGTTGCATTTGGTCTTTAGTTCTCTACAAATGCCCAATGTCAGCAAACACATGGTAGTACACTGGCATGCTAATGTGGTACTGACGGATTCCAAGACATGAGTGGGACAATGCTGAAGCCCTTGTCCTGGACAAAATCGCCGCATGTCTCATTTTTGCTGGATCGTAGCCAGCTTGCAAGTGTCTCGAATGCAGAGCTCCCTGCCGGGCTGAAGCATTTGACATTGCATGTCCAAGTTGTTCACGTCTATGAGACGGAAGGAAGACACTGAATTTGCCAAAGCGATTGAATCGCAGTCGTCATCTTCCTTGGCCGTATAGGTCTCGCCTCGGCATGAGGGCTCGGGCGACGGCTCAGGCGGGTCGGTGGTCGTAGTTGGCGCAGGAGGTCCAGGTGTGTAAGTATAAGGATAATCCTCCGGGTCTGCATCGCAGTTCTGGAGCATCTTCTTGAAAATTGCTTCGGAGAATCTGGATCGGCCATAGGGAGACTCTCGCAAGACGGCACCATAGTGGAGGATTAAGCCGGAGCATACTTCCACGGTACCATTGTGAAGATCTCCTAGACAATACTCGTCCCTGTAGAGGTGTGAGCGCATGATCTGTACATCCATGTAACGGCGCGGGTGGAATCACCCTTCCTGAATGCACATGATATTCTGCGCCCAGCTAAATCCTTCCGCTAGAGCCTGGGCAGAGCTCTTCCGCTCACTGCCCTCCTGGAAAGCGTAGAGAGTGTGACCGCAATCATCGGTGACCGTCTGTAAAAACTCGGCAATGGAGTCCGAGCAGCTATCGGAGCAGTAGCCGGTCAAGGCATCACCGACTAGATGGTGCTCTTGCTGCGCCTTTTTCAGTCGTGACCGGAAAATCGCAAGTAATGTTGTATGTGAGCGCAATACGGCAGCTCGCGGGAACAGCGGCGGAGATGTCTCCTGGAGTTTCGAAAAGCTTGACGGCGGAAATGAGTGTGTTGCTGGCCGAGAAGACGACGAATAGCCTTGAAAGAAGCTTCATGTCGGCCGTTGTTCAGCTCCGTCTCGACAGTCCATGTAGAGAACGAGAGGCACACGGTTCGTGGCGTTGATGGGGCGGTCCGTAGTCTGTCTCCAGGGACTGGTTCAAGCGGATTCACGGAGTAGGAAAACATCCGTGCTGACGGGCCCCTTCTTGGCCAAGGCTTGGGGGCCGAGTTGCATTGCAGCGTCACATACGTCTTGGCGTTTATTTAGTGTTCGTGGCCATCTCGCTTCCAACGTAAGTACCGATCAGCGTGTGTGTGTTCATCTATCTACACTGGCCTGGCTCAACATTGACATATTCTACTCCGTACCGAGGCTGCCTAGGGATAGCCACCCGCTGCGCCGCAGAACTTGCTTCCAATCAACCCCCCTGGCTCGTACAACGGACCGACCTCCCCATCTTTCCAGTACGGCTGAGTCTCGAGATTCATTTGGAAGTGTGCCATGTTCAGACGTGCAATGTCGTCCGCTACGATCCTCGAGCACCTGATTTGGTGGCCCTTGTTGTCCAGCAACACGAGCTGGGCTTGGACGCTCTCAAAGAATGTCTTGTCGAATAGCACCACCGAGGTTCCTGAGAAGGCCTCGTATTGCACGGCGTCGGCGACCCTCTCTAGCCTTGACTGCCCGTGACTTCGAGTTTTGTCCAATTCCGAAATTATGTGACCCATGTCAGGCTTCAGACTCCTGTCTGTTTTAACCTTGATCACTTCAGGCAGGATATCGTAGATCTGCGCCCAGTCCTCACCCACATCGAAGAGAGACTCATCGTTCAAAACTCTCCACCAATAGTCCTCCTCGTTCACTGGAGGCTCACTCGTGAGTGAGGAATCAGCCAAAAAGCCCCTCATCTTCTGTTCGTCGGCACTGCCGACGGCGTACCATGTGCGTGCAAACATGGGTTCATACTGGTATCTGTTTTGGAGATCCAGCAGCATGCGAGCCACTTTTCGAAGGCGATTCGGCCTCCACGGCTCGAGGATCATGCGGACTTCTTCTCCATTTGGTTGGCGCGAGATCACCCCGTTCCTGCCCATGGCACTAAACAGCTCTCGGCTGGGGGTATCTTCCTGGACAAAGGCACGGACAAGGCGCAGACGCTGCTGGGCTGGGGTGACAGACGCCGCCGTGTGGTCCCAATGTCTCTGCGAGGCTCTCAGCAAGATGCACTTTGTAGGGAGGTGTGGCCACTCACGATGAGATATTGCTCAGATGGAAAGTAGCCCCACGCGGGCGGTTCATCAGCTTCTGTCGGCGGCTCACGCTGCTGTCCGAGGCGGCGCCCAGGAAATGGCATGGCCGAATGCTTGTCGAGGCGAGAGAAAACTATTGGCTATGTTACAGTAAAGTAGATTGATTCAGCGCTGGCTGATGTAGTCGCTTGCACGACGATAGCGACAGGGATCGCACACCAATGGGCTATGCTAATACAATGTGACTCCGGTGTGCACGACGGATCAAGGCGGATTCCGAGCTGCAAGTTGGATATTCGTATCAAGAAGATGAAGAGGAGGAAGATGATGATGAAGAAGGACTGAAGTTGGGGGCCAGCCCGACTCGCTAGATGCCTGAAGAGGAAGCACTCGGTGCTGTGCCGCAGAGTCGCAGACCCCGCCGCATTTGGATCTGCAGGAACGCTGCAACCCTATTATTCAGCTCTCAAAGATACATCGACTACTTCAACCTCATGTCGTACGACATCCATGGCATGTGGGAACTAGATAACGAATGGATTGGCCCGTACCTGAAAGGCCATACCGACTGGCGCAAGATCGAGGAAGTTCTGGAGCTGCTTTGGCGAAACGGTGTTTGTCCTGAAAAGGTGATCATGGGCTTTGGCTTCTATGGCCGCTCCTTCACCATAGAAGATCCTTCTTGCGACGAGCCCAACGGCGTGTGCCGTATTTCTGATGGCGGTGCCCCTGGTTCTTGCACGGATACCGCGAGGGTTCTCACATACTACGAGGTTACCAGCCGCAACGAGACCGGCGACGTGGAGACATACTCCGATGCTAGGAATACTGTCAAGTACAGCGTCTTTGGTGGCGACCAGTGCATCTCCTACGATGATCAGCAGTCTTTCCACGATAAGCTGCTTCGTCTGTCTGAGAATTGTCTCGGTGGTCTCATGATCTGGTCTATTGATCAAGACACTGCCCAGTATGATGCCCTCCACGGTCTTCTCGGAGAATTATCCACAGGTGGCCTGGATGGTAGTACTGACGACGAGACTCTATCTGACTTTTACGGTCAGTTCACCGGTCAAGACTGCATGGTTACGGTTAGGTGCTCGAGCGGCAGCATGTCCGAGACACACGAGGATTACGACTGCCCAAGCGGTTACCGTGGCGTCACACTGGCACACAACCCGGTTCAGAGGTAGCCCTTTGAACGCCACGGCGACTGCGAAGAGGAAGAATATAGAGTGCGACCCTGAGCGCAACGTCATCGGCTGCCGGGAACTTGCGGACCTGGATACTATGAGCTCAACAGGGACACCCACGTCGACTACAAAGGAGAGGAGTCATGCTACCAGGGCCACAAGTATTTCTGTTGTGAGACGACACATCATAGACGCAGGCTACTGTACTGATTGCGATGGTACATTCACTGCTTCAGAGTCCCCCAGATGTCGCGACGGGCACAAGTGGACGGCGTACCGCCATGATAAGCCCGACGGTGACGGCCTATGCCGCGAAACATATGGAGACAATGGAAGCCCTTCTCATTGAGCCGTTCAAGAGCTCGCTGTGCTGCCCGGAAGAGTCTGCTTTTGACGAGTGCAATTGGACCAACGATCCCGACGCCAGCAAAGACCCGGACCCTTTCCAGGCAGGCCGCGATACCTGTTGCCGTACCCCCCGTCCATGTAGACAGGACCAAATCAAGATTGCCGATGCCACATATCCTGAAGTTGTTTCTCATCTGGGACGCAAGGAGGCTGAGTGCGATTCCATGTCTCTGCCCTCTGGCTACGCTACGATACGCGCATCAACCTCTGTTGCTCGCTAAACGACATTATGGGGCACAAAGATTGGCCCATTGACCCCGAACATCTTTGGGATCATGAGTTTGATTATGCGAACACTGACGACTCTCTTTGGGAGTATGAGAGCCATCACAGTAATAATGATGAAGACGACGTTCGGGATGGTGATGATGACATTTACGGCGACGACTCGTATGGCTTCATGATGCTTAACGGACCACAAAAAAACCCTGGACGATACATTTGGCGAGACGCACACGGTCCGCGAAAATGCCGCGACACCAAACTTGAAGCGCGGAATCTTGACCTCCAATAAGACGCTTCTCGAGTCTGTGTTTGAGCATTCCGAAGAAACATTTCATGTCTACTACAACCACAGGGAAGACTCGGATAAGTGTCAGCGTGTTTTCTTGGGAGGCGCCGAGGACAACATCATTCAACTGCCACCATATGTCTGCGAGGGCCCCTTTGCTCGCATTGTCTCCATGACAAAGGCCTCCAAAGACGTGCAACCCCCGGATCACCATCTGAAGCACCGATCCGCGGACAAAATCGAGGAGAACCCAGTTTAAGAGGTCAAGATTGATTAACAATTTGCCGCGGTTCGTCAAGACCGTGGTCACGTTAATATTCGAGTCGATCACACTAACCTGATGGAGTACTAGGACGAGGTCACCGCCGCCACGGCAAAGCGAAGCCGCATCAAGCGCGCTTTGCCAGAGGAGACGGGAGACGGACCTTTCAGACTCAAGCACTTCCGTGATCGAGTGAAGCGTGCACATGCCACCGAGCAGGCCAATCCTCTGAGGAAGCGCAGAGCAGCCCCTGTCAAAGCCACAGTCCCGATCCACCTGGAGTCGGACGATGCTGTAGCGTATTCAGTGGTCGACACTAAACGCGAGACCGACGACTTGGAGTCTCGGGATGAGCCCTCACCCATCAGCAAGCGTTGGTGGGGAACCTTTGCCAACTGGCTCAAGAAAGCAACAACGGTACAGGACAACAGCAAAGGCGATCTTCCACTCGACTTTGCCCAAAACATTAATCTCTTCCGTCAGTCCTGCGGATGTCTTGGAAAGGGGTACCGCGACAATCTCCGCATGGATCTCGACGCCGAGTTCTCAATGCAAGCTGCGTACGCGTACTACTACTCGGGCAATTTTGCGCCTCCCTCCAAGCCAGACGTCTTCTTCTACTTTGGCATCGAGCCAGAGGCTTATCTTGGACTCATTCTGGAGGGCAATGTGCGCTTGAACGCCACGAGCCGTCGTAGGAAGATCATCGACACGCTCAGCTATCCCGGTCTTGCCATCAAGGGTATTGCTGCCGTTGGCCCAACCCTGAATGTGTACGGTCAAGTCCAGGGATTTATCAACATTCAGGGCAAGGCGAGAGCTGGTGCCAAGGTGAGTTTCGGCAGGGCTGAGGAATACTGGCTGGAGGATGAGGCGCTTTTGGAGGATTACGACAATATTTTGGGCCTGGATCTGAAGCATGATCATGATATTCCAGAACTTGGCCAAGTGACGCCCGTATTTGAGTCGGGCGTGGCGGTTGAGACCGGACTAGACATTATCGTCCAGCCAGAGGTACGTTGTGATCCTTTCCCTTGGACTGTCTGCACGTACCAGGCCACAAGCTAAAGATCTTTTAGGCAGATGTCGGTATCCAAGTATGCGGCGGGAGCTGGGCCGCCGGGCTCACAATCATTGACACCCAGATCACAGACTTTGTCATGGGAATCGTCCAGTCCTTCGCCAGAGGCCGAACTGCCAGTGGCACCAAATGGGACTATGACTATGTTGTCTATCTCTACTAAAATGTCGGTTACAATGCCAAAGCCACCATCCTAGAATGGGCAGATTGGGCCCTCGGTGCCAGAACCGCTTGCAGTCCCGATCGGAGGATCACCATCTTCTATGACGAGGGGACAATTGACCTGGCGGGAGTCAACAGTCGCCATGACCTGCCAACCCCCGACAATGCTTCGACACCAGTCGTTGACAATACTTTCACACGCAAACAAGCTGATGGTAATCCTAATATCCCGATGTTGACGAGTGGTGGTCAAGGGACGTGTCCCGATGGCTCAACCCGCTCTTTCACGCTTCCAGAGCTCAAATGTAGTGTTTTCCTCGAGATCAAGCGCGGCCATGGATAGTGTTTTCTGACTCAGAGCCGCAACAGTTAATTGCCATGCCTTCCGGGGTATTGAACTGACTGACAATGACGGGGGGACCTTATTCGTGTCCAAAGGTCTCTGCTATGGCTACAAGGCCGGCGACGCTGACGGCAGAGAATTAACCCACGCCCCTGGAATCGAGGTCAAGGCGATAGCTGCAGAGAAGGCTAGACGTGATTCCCAGTGCACATCTGACTACTGTGATGATGAGAAGGACGAGCTGCAAGAGGCGCTCGGGGTCACTGCCAACCATGTTCCCAAACTCCAGTGTGACGAATTTCCCTGGGCAGCTAGCGAGGAGGGCGGGGACTACGAGCCGAGCAGCAGGCGCAGCCAAACTTGTGTACCGGGTCCACTGAACAGGATTGGATGCTCCTGCGTCCGTGAGTGCTCCAAAACTCCCCCGGTTGGAGCAGCAATACGAGATAAGATGGCTGACAGGCGTTACTTTCAGGTATGATGAGCGACGTGTGGTCCAACGTTGAAAAAATGGAACCCAGTGAAGGGGATCCAGATACCCGAGAAGATGTATGGGTACGGTGGAAAGAGACGTATGGCGAGGACGAGGACAACGTCTACACCTGTAAGTTTGGCAACGAGGCGGACAGAACGCCGTCATTTCTAACAAGATGTGTGAACAGTCTAGGAGCAGGAGTACTAGCACGAGGTTAACCCCGACCTGGGGCTCTGGATACGCCAGCGTCTGACCGATTACACGGAGCGACAGGGTGTGCCCGCTGAACAGGACCACACTTCTTGAAATGTGAGAGACTGGGCTCCTTCAAGATGTGCGGCATAATGTGCTAATCAGTTCGTGCAGTACAATCAACACAGCTGGGGTTTTAAGCGTAATTACACCCTCAATCTCACAGACAGCGGCGAAAATGGGTTCTGGGGAGCCACCGACAACACACTCACCGGCCCCAACCAACCGCCGTAAGACAACTCGAACAACATTCTCTGTGCTGTCAACACCTTTGGCCAGGACGAGTGGTACCGCCAGCCTCGACGGACGAGCAACTCTGCACAGTACAACGGAATCTGCTTCACCAGAAAGCACAAGTCGGAAGGAGGCTGGCCGGATGTCTACTCGACGGGGAATTGCCTGTTTACTTTCGGACCGAGTGCCTCATCGCCCGGGGATAATAAGAAGCGGAATGCAGGGTGGGATTTCAAGCGTAATTCACGCCAAATTCTTGATGAATGGGGACATGGAACTCACAGAGACACTAGACATTGAATATCTAACGGGCGACGATGCCGACAAGCAGCATTGGGACGCCAAGGACCTCCTTGGTCCCTCGGGCAAGCCAGTCTATCCCTTGGACTTGCCCGTGGAAAACAGGGCGGACCGCAGTCCGTACCTGTAGCAGATACTGCTCGAGAAGAGCCAAGTGCACTGCTGGGGAGTGATGATGGGGAGATTGATTCGTTTTCGGCGAATGTGAGAGATACAAAGCTGGACGGGAAATGAATGCACAGGGGCAGAATATGAATTCATGTCTCCTTGAATAAATTGAGCCTATAGTCATTTATCACCTTAGAGAACTGATGCCGGAAGTACACATATCTTATAGTCTAGTGATAAAGATCGGGTTCCATCCGGCATGGGGGTCATGGGGGATCAAGTTCCACCCAAAAGCTCATGCTCGTACCATTCTTCGTGCTCTCTCGCTGTAAGAGGAAAGACCTTCAACTCCTGGACACCATGCTCCTCCAAGAACTGTTCACCATCCTCTGCAGACCAGACGTACTGGACAGCTTGGCGTCCATCTCGAGTCCTCAGTACCATTTGCTCAGTGATGTGTTCAGCCGAGTCAAGCTTCTGGTAGACCTTTTTGGGCTTATTTGCGATGGTGCCAATGACAAGCGTAGCCTGTCTAAACTTGCGAAGCTCAGAGGGCAGGCGTCTACCCTTGCGGCAGTGAAAGACGAGATTCTTCCATTCAGCACTGGGCCAGTAGACGCGGAGACACTCGGTCTCTGAAAGACTTTCGATAGCCGAATTGGGGATGGCCATCTGAACAATCACGACCGAGTCAATCTTGTTCCGGCGTTTGGCGTAGTTCGCGTAGTAGATAGCAATCTCTCTGGAGATGGTGAAATAAAAGGCGTTCTCGGAGCGGTGGAAGTCACTTGGGGCGCTTGAGATGAGCGGCTGGAGGTCGATTACTTTACCGTCGCTGTCATAAAGTCCTATCATATTGTTAGTCGTACTTCCACGTCAGACTAGGACAACATTGACCCATGCCTACGTACCGTTGATGCGCGCTTGGTCTACGCCTTTGTAGACGATAATATAGCCGGGAGCATTCATGGCCGAGAGGGCTTCAGGCGACAGTGCGGTGTTCTTTTCAATGCCGGGGGCGAGTCGCTGAGTAGAGGAGATGGATCGACGACCTCCAGTGTTGCCGCTGTGGGTGGTATGGTGACCAGAGCGTTGAAGCGAATCGCCTTGCCCGACAAATGCAGATGCAGATCCCAAAGGTCGAGTGCTAGCCCGCCGAAGAGCCATCTCACGCTCACGCGAGGCCGTTTGGATCTCCTCGAGGCCGCGATAGCGCATCCGCATCGTTTCGACAATCCAGAAAACACACGACTCAGTCCCGCGGATGGGCTTGAAAACGGGATCCATGATAGCGTCCTGGAACTCTTTCGCGACGCCACATGCATCCATGCAGCGACGCCATTCTTGGTCGTCTTCATCGACCGCGTCGATGTGCCTGCCCTCGATATGTCCTGAGACAAAGTCAATGAAGGGCATGCCTCTGATGATGTCGTCTGTCTCCCGAAGAATATCATCGGGCGGCCAACTAGTCCACTCCTCCCATAGCTGCGTGGCAAAGTCATCATCGCAGCCAATGTATCGCAGTGTTGCAAGGGAGATCAAGTCGTTTGGGATGTCGACAAAAGCCTTCCCTGCCTCGGGGGAGGAGATGGGAACAAGGGGAACATCCGCATTCTCCTCATCGCTGGATCGATTCAGCCGGCGTTTGTGGACGCGACGGGTGCCGTTGGCATCGACAGGGCCTACCAGGCCGGCGGCCGCGAGAGCATTCAAATCAAGAGGGGCGAAGACCGTCATGATTTTGACTGAGGTCGAAAGTGCCTGGGAAAGCCTGGTCAGTATATGGGCAGATAGAAATAATTGACCCGTAGTGCTTACGTCTATGAGTGTTTGACCGTTCGACGACGGGAAGTAAGGTGAAGTGAGAGGAGGATATTTGCGCAGGTGATGGGACCGTGGGAAAAAAGATGTGTTCGCTAGGCGTCGAATGGATAAAGTCACCGGTTTATATTTTTGACGGTGAGGTAAAAGTGACCTAGACGAAAGTAAAAAGCGACTCATATCTGAAGGATACTCCGTACCTTAAACTCAAAAGCCAAGTTTTCGTAGGGTTTGGTAAGGACGCAAGGTCTGGTTACACGAACTCAAACTTCAATCAAACTCGCAGCCATGGGGTCGGGGGCGTACTTGACTCAGGCCTGTCACAGGAATTCAAACCGGTTCACAAGGCTACCTGGTGCGAGAAGTTTCTTTTGAAGAAGGTGATAGGGTATTGTATCGGAACAATATTGACCAAGACGGTCCAAGGGGCGCAGCTGCTATGAAGAGGGTGGCAGATTTTGTTACAACTCCAGTGCATTGGGCATGTCTATTCCACAGGGCTCTGCGAGCGTGCTCAGTTGTCCACCGTCATGACGACAGCTCCCTTGCGCCCCTGATCGAGGCTGTCCAGGGCGCTCATGTCGTTCTGATCCAGAGCGAAGCTAAACACATCTGCATTTTGCTGAATGCGACCAGCATTGTCGCTCTTGGGCAACGGCACGAAGCCCTTTTGCAAAGACCATCGTATCAAGACTTGGTTCGGGGACACATTGTGCTTTTCCGAAATCTTGACCAGTGTAGGATCCTCGGCTTTGGTGTTGCGCACGATGGGGCAGTACGCCTCAATCACGATGCCGTTCTTCTGGCAGTAGTCAACAATTTCGCGTTGCTGCGCCCATGGATGGAGCTAGAAAAGAGATCAAAGTCAGAACATGTTCACGAGATGTTGGGGCGACAAAAGACTGTACCTCAATCTGGTTGACGTGTGGTGGCCAGACCTGCGCAAACTGCTTCATCTCCTCAATGTGCTGGATGCCGTAGTTGCTGACGCCGATGCTTTTGGCCTTCCCTTCATTGTAGAGCTTTTCGAGCGCGAGCCAGACCTCCTTTCTCTTGGCCGCGCCAAAGGCCGCGTTGTGTATGAGGAATAAGTCGGCGTACCCAGCCTCGCCTGGCGATGGGTCGAGCTTCTTCACGCTCCTCACGCAGCTCTCGTAGCTCTTGTCGACGGAGCCACCTGCCGTGAGGATCTTGGTCGTCAGAAAGACGTCCTTGCGGGGAAGGCCTGATTTCTGGATGGCCTGGCCCACCTCCTCCTCGTTCCCGTAGTACTGCGCGGTGTCGACGTGGCGATAGCCCAGCTCGAGAGCAGTAAGGCAGGATTTCACGCAAGTATCTTTTAGGGACTGGTAGACCCCAAATCCGATCTGGGGAATTTTGACTGAGTTGCCCATGTTCAGGGTACTCGTGATGCTGGTGGGTGCCATTTTGATGGTGTTGGTGATGTCACTGATGTAGCCGCTGTGGCGCGATGTGAGAACAGGTACTTCTGGCAGATTGCAAGCAGAATGAACACAAAAGTAGGGTGAAGATGAAGGACCTGAGTATTCCTAGTCAAGTGTGAAAAGCAATGACATCAAACGGAAACATGCAACGTCCCCGACTCTCCAGTCGTCACTCATTGATGTGTGCAAGGGAGGTGGAGCGAGGTGGGTACCCAGCGTTGCCGCTTTATCATGGTCTGGAGAGGCGACGCGACGCGCGAGGGTCGTTCAGGCCTCCTTAATAAACTAGGTGACCGTTGCGGCCCGCAAAGACCCTTAAGTGGAGATGATAGAGAGCTACAGCACATTTAGCAGTGACAGGGATGTACTATGTCGAAATCAACAGTGGATCGCGATAGGGCATCCAGTAGCTCTAAACGTCTTTCTAATCTCCATCCATCACTGACGACTACTACGTGCGCGACATGAGCTTCTGGAGAGAAAAAATTGGCAGCTCGATGGATGCGATGAATTTCCTCAGTCAGCAATCAGTTGATGGTCTCGGTACTGCTGCACCAAGCATTTCATCGTACAGTCGAGACGCGCAGGGCGGCAGCCACAGCGTCCCTTCAGCCACAAGCCACATTCAAGTTTCACAAGGTCCAGTCTCCATGAGACCATGTCTTCAACTTTCATGCTATGCGAGTTTGTTGATAGAAGCACTAGGTGGATTCTAAAGTGTCGCGATATGTTCCCAGATCCCAGATCGTCCCTCTTCTTCACTTCTCCTATCCCACAATCAGACAGAGAGGTGTTTGGTCGTTCTCTACAGACCACCGAAGCTATGACGACAACCATCGATCCAGTCTGAAGGACATGAAGCTAGATGATCACAACATGCCGACGACCATCACATCGCATTAGAAAGGGGAGATGGTTGACACGGAGAGCCAAATCAAGCGTGATTTCAAGCCGCGTCACGTTGCATGTTCTCCATCGCATGCGACATTGGAACAGGTCTCGTCATCGGCTCGGGCACTGGCTTGTCCAGAGGCGGGCCTTGGGGTCTTCTGATCTCCTACACCGTCCCATGAATAAGAGCTTTCGCAGGCTACACCAGTAGCATGATTGATGCTGCTTTTAGGTGAGTGCCGCCGTGGCAACTTTGGCAATCATGCCGTATCTGACTGTCGTGTAGCTTCTTCACAGGATGGAATTACTTCTTCAAGTACATGATTGCCGCGCCCGCCAATCTCACAGCAGCTGGACGTGTCGTCCAATACTGGCTCCCCGACATCCACATCGCCCTCTGCTTCGTCGTCTTTGGCGTTATTATCACCATCAGCGTGCTTGGCGTCTAGGTTCCGACAGCGTGAAACAAGTGTGAGTCTCTATCCAGACTCCACGAGGCGACTCAAGAGCATGAAGGCTCACTTTGCCGTGGAATTCTGGCCGAATCGAAGCTATCCGAGGCAGACCCTAGAGATCATTCGACGCACACCGTCTGAGAAGAGGGTTTGTGCTCGTGTATCTGCGACTGCAAGTTGATTAAATGAGCGGCCACTGACCAGATCAAAGGCTCAAGCATTAGCAATGGCTCTCCCTTCACGCCATCCGGGTCGTCAAAAGACGAGCCCAAGACTCCAAGACCCCAAAGCTCCAACTGTAGTCCAACATGTCCGAGGGCCGGAAAAGGTATCCGGCAAAAGCGGCGCCCGCCCTAGCTGATTCACAGTGTCTCGACTCTCGAAGCCACCTACCGTGCCGCTACACATAACATGACGTGCTGCATTTTGCACAACTTTGTCTATGCGCTAGACTAGGGTGCCCACATACTATCGGTTCTTCGCCAACAATCACCACTCACTGACCAGTCACCGTGCCAATTGTGTCGCAGAGCAATCCGACTGGATTTAATTATTACGCATTATGCCAAACTCCAGAGAAATGTTGTGTACACAGTAGCCCCGTCTCCCTAGATATCGATGATCTCACGAATGCCATTTGAATCTGGGTACTAACGCTAGTTGGCGACCACGCTGGCATCGCAATACCCTTACTGCCATGGCGTTCAAATTCTTATTCTAAGCTCACAGACTCCATCTTGGGGGTTGCTTCACGATGGAAGTCCAGGATGCGACACCTCGACCAACGTGCTTCACCTGCACGCTCGCGCAGGCGATACAATTGGGAGAGCAGGATGGCTGTCAGCAGCCGGCCTTTACGACTGTGCTGGATCTCCTCGAGAAGCAGTCCAACGCATCACCAGAGGCACCAGCCCTAGGTTTTGCGGACTTCACCTCAGGCAATTCAGCAGACTCATGTGTGTTGGATGAGAGGGCCAAGCTGGACTGGCTGACACGGATACCAGGCATCATCACTTTCCGACGACTTCACGCGCTGTCGTACTACGCGGCTGAAATTTTAGAACTCCGGGCGAACGAGACCTCGAAGTCTAGTAGCATAGGATTACTCTGTGTCAGCGGAATCGAGTACACGCTGACATGGCTCGCCCTGGTGCGTCTGGGCTATTCCGTGCTCTTCATTGCGTAAGGACTCCGATGGACGAATAATAAACAGCCGATCCTGATAATTGTTTCAGCCCTCAGCTGGAGCCCAAAGCCATAGAGAGCCTCTGTGAGACGCTGCAGGTCAGGACGATATTTGTCCACGGTAAATTTCGCGATCGCGTGTCCTCGCTGTTGGGACATCTCGAGATTCAGGATGTTCCCGAATACGACTCTGACGTCGACTTGGCGCCGCTCGACTTGGAGAGGAGCGATGAGAGAGTATCAGAGGTCGCTTACTACTGTCATACATCAGGTACATCGTCGGGTCAGCCCAAGCCCATCCCACAGTACCACAAGGGCATGATCGCTGCGCTGCATCCAATACACAGCGAGCACAGACATGCCACTTTTTCGACGACTCCGCTGTATCACGGCGGATTCCCAGATTGCTTCCGCGCATGGAGCAGCTGCAGTATGGTATGGTTCTTCCCTGAAGGTGCGGCACCCATCACTGGCCGCAACGTCCACAAGGCAGTCCGGTTCGCCCAGGAAGCGGCTGGCGGGCCCCTGATCAAGTACTTCTCCTCCGTGCCCTACATCTTGCAGCTACTCGCCGAAGAAGAACAGGGCCTGGCGCTCCTACGGGAGATGGACATTGTCGGCGTCGGCGGTGCAGCGCTCGCGACAAAGGCTGGAGACGACCTCGTTGCTGCTGGTGTCAACCTTGTGTCGCGCATGGGAAGCGCCGAATGCGGATTTCTCATGTCCTCGCACCGCGACTTCGACAAAGACAAGGAGTGGCAGTATCTTCGAGCAGTGCAGGATACTCGACTTCTTCAATTTGAACCACACGGTGACGGGTTGTCCGAGCTGGTCGTAAAGCCCTCGTGGCCGTGCCTGGTCAAAACGAACCGGGATGACCGATCCTATGCGACCAGCGACTTGTTCGAACCGCACCCCACGATAGCGAATGCATGGCGCTACCACAGCCGTGCAGATGCGCAGATTACGCTCGCCAACGGAAAGAAGTTTGACCCGTCACCGGTCGAGGCCAGCATTGTGGCATCCAGCCGGCTTCTCGTGGACGCCCTAGTCTTTGGAGGTGGTCGAGAGTACGCGGGAGCCCTCCTCTTTGTCAAAGACGATGAGTCTGCGACTGATGAGGACGTGATGAACGAGTTGTGGCCAGTCATCCGGGACTTGAATAATGCGAGCCAGAGCCATACCCGGATCTCCAAGGCCATGCTTCATGTGGTACGTGCCGGTGATCGACCCCTCGAGAAGAGCAGCAAAGGGACTATTATCCGATCACATGCCGAGAAGACTTATGCCCAGAGCATAGAGGCGCTCTACTCTGGTTCAAGCACAAATGTTCGTGTTGGCGACGGCGACATTTCCACTAC
Organism: Emericellopsis cladophorae; assembly: GCF_022114955.1. Taxonomy (NCBI): domain Eukaryota; kingdom Fungi; phylum Ascomycota; class Sordariomycetes; order Hypocreales; family Bionectriaceae; genus Emericellopsis; species Emericellopsis cladophorae. The sequence goes on along the minus strand of NW_026250965.1, from coordinate 92,004 downwards.
CGTCAGGAATTGTTTCTTTGAGGTCACAGGAAGAGAGCTCGATCCCGTGATTGACCTGTATCAGCAAGGAGTTGACTCGCTCGCATGTGTGCAAGTACGCAAACTGCTCGAATGCCGGGTTCTCGGACGGGCGAGGAGCTTGCCATTGAACATTATTTATGACCAAGGCACAATCGTGGATGTCGAAAGGTTCTTGAAGGATGCTCCCTCCGATGGCCAAGTCAACAGTCTTAGTGGCAATGACCAAGATACTGGCGTTCATGAGAAGATGCGGGATCTCGTCACCAGGTACAGCAGTCGCTTTGGGGAATTCGATGCCGAGAAGCATCGAACACGCCATTTGAGGCCGAGGACCGTCCTACTGACAGGAGCAACCGGCTTCCTCGGCAGCCATATCTTGAATCTACTGAGCAGAGACTCCGACGTCCAGCGCGTTTACTGTCTTCTGCGGGCCGACACGGATGCAACGGCCCATCTACGTGTGTCGCAGTCACTGAACGATCGAGGGCTCGCTCCCATCTCGGAGACGATTTGCATCTCATCAAATCTGGAGAATGAGGACCTGGGGCTGTCCCTCGAAGCAACAGAGCTCCTGCGCGAGGACCCTCCCACGCATATCATCCACGCGGCCTGGGCTGTCAACTTTGCTCTCCGCCTTGACTCTTTCGAGTCGCAGATCGCAAGCACCGTCAATCTGCTCAACTTTGCAGCAGATTCTGGAGCCCATTTCACCTTTGTCAGTTCGACTGCTGCGGTCACCGAGTCAAGCGCCAGCCCAATACCAGAGACTCTGTCGCACGATCCAGCGGACGCATCACCGCTCGGCTACTCGCAGTCGAAGTGGGTGGCTGAGCATGTATGTGCGGCAGCAGCTAGTAAAAAACTTCAATCCACTAGCTTGGGAGGCGCCGTTGGTGACTGTCCCGTTTCGGTCGTACGTGTCGGGCAGCTTTGCTCAAATGCCAAGGGTATCTGGAACATGTCCGAGGCATACCCGCTGATGCTCTCGACGGCGCGGATCACTGGATGCCTGCCCAAACTGGAGAACGAAGTCCTCAGCTGGCTGCCCGTTGAAGTCGCTGCGCAGGCCGTCATGGAGGCTTCGATGACACTCGGTGGCCAAGCCACCGATGACGTGCTTCACATCCTCAACCCAAACAAGACACCAACATGGACCCAACTGCTCGGCTGGATCCAGGAAGATTACACCTCCCAGAGCTTAATTCTTGATTTGGTAGCGCCCGAGCAGTGGCTCTCTCGTCTGGAAAAGGCGTTGCGGCAGCATCCAGATCACCCATCCCATGCCCTCCTTGGGCTATGGAAGAGGGGTATATCCGGGAAATCTCGACCAGAGGATAAGGTGCCATTGCATTTCAGCATGGATGCGACGAAGACTACCCTTCCTGTCATGGCTAACGTCATACCACTGGGTAGAGAAAGACTCGTGCGCACGTGGCGATGGGTGCAACAACAGAAGCCGTGAGTTGAAGAACTAGGTTGCAGTGGAGTAGGCGGCTCAAATGCATGAATAAATTTTGCACTTCTATTATGTCTATTTTTCACCCCTTTTCCATTTTTTCAATTTTCAACCTTGTTCAGGCCTTAAATCTTGAGGACGGGCTTGTTCTTGGCACCCTTCTCCTTCTCGTCGTTCCAAATGTTGATGTCCCACTTGGGCTGGTCTGGTCAAGGTTAGTACACTACATTATCGACTTCATCTGATTCCAGGATAAAGACTTACAGGTCATGGGGACGTTGTAGCGCTGGGGCTGCTCGCCAATCTTGGCAATCTCCTTGACGGCCTCGTCGTCGAGCTCAATCTCCTGGAAGTTGGCCTGGATGCGCGAGGGGGTGACGGACTTGGGGATGACGCTACGTCCACCAATCTGGGCCCAAGCGAGGATGACCTGGGCGGGGGTGACCTCGGTGCCCTTGGCCTTGCCGAGGCGGTCGGCAATGGCCTTGATCTCGGGGGTGTTGATGAGGAGAGGGAAGCCGAAGTTGTTGTTGCCAAAGGCGGAGTAGGCGGTGATGTGAATGTTCTTCTTGTCGCAATACTCGTTCAGGTCCTTCTGGTCTAGCTTGGGGTGGCGCTCAATCTGGTTGACGGCGGGAACTTGGCCGACATCGTTGCTGATAGTCTCGAGCTGTTCAACGGTGAAGTTGGAGACGCCGACGGTGCGGACCTTGGTCTTGGGAAGCTTGGTCATGGCTGAGTGGGGGGGGTCAGCACGCATGTTACATGGGATATGGGTGCAATTGACATACCCCTCCAGGTGTCGCACAGAGAGACACCCCTGTCGAGGGCGACCTGGCTGTCATCGCCTTGGGCAAGGGGGACGAGGGAGTCGCCGGGAGGGAAGGCAACGGGCCAGTGGATGAGGTAGAGCTAGCGGGGAAGTCAGTACATTGTTCTTGCACTCTCAGCGCTTGTGACTAAACATACGTCAAGGTAGTCGAGCTCGAGCTCGGCCAGGGTCTCGTCAAGAGCCTTCTCGACCTCCTCGGGGCGGTGGCGGTTGTTCCACAGCTTGGAGGTGATGAAGATGTCCTCGCGCTTGAGGCCAGGGATCTCCTTGAAGGCCTGCTTCATGCCCTCGGCGACCTCCTTCTGGTTCTGGTAGATCAGGGCCAGGTCGAGGTGACGGTAACCAGCCTTGAGGGCCTCGAAGATGCCACGGCCGACCTCGCCAGGGGCGGACTGCCAGGTACCGTATCCCAAGGTGGGGATGGTGGCGCCGGAGGAGAGAGTAGCGGTCTTGCGGAGAGACATGTTGGCGGTTTATCTGGTATTTTCGGAAAAGCAGCGTCTTGTTCTTGAGTTAATTGATAGAGTAGAGGTTGGGTAGGGGGCGTCGAGGCTGCGCGGGGCCTATTTAACTTGTGAGCGTATCGCCAACTCTTCGCGCGGGAGCAGGAGCGACTGGAGCTGCCCCGCCATGGCCCATACGCCATACGTAGAGGCGATGAGGGGTAATCATGGATGGATGATGATAGAATGTTTGGTCGCTACAAGCAACGGTTTGCGATCCAATGACGCGCGCCTCGCAGACGGGCGCCTTGCAAAAAATGGACGTGGCGTGCCGTAGAAGCCTAGAGAGGCTGGTGGAGGGTCCATTTCTCTGGGGCACCCTCGCCCATGTTGTGGGTTTCGTCACTCTTGTGTGGGTTTATGACGGTTCAGGAGGGTCGGCTGGAGTCGTGGACTCGTGGGAAGCTTGGAGCGATTGTTCGAAGAGGGCTTCCTCGCGACGGCTATCGTGGCTAAGGAGGCCAAATAATTTCGTGTCCAAGACTCAGAGGGCGACTCCGGGGGAGGAATAACGGCTCGTGCGCCCGGACCTTTTTTTTTTTCTTTTTTTTTTTTCTTCTTTTTTCAACACCTGGCCTCTCTGACTATCTGCGCGAGTTCTCATCTGATAGACATCATGTTGCCCACATGTGACGACAATTAGCCAGACAGCCAAGCCAGGCACGTCTGTCTTCGTTTGGCGCTCGAATCAGAAAGAAGCTCCGGCAAGTGCGAAATAGTGGGAAACGGATGGTGGCTAGCGGTTGAGAGATTTGCATCTAAACCCCCCTTCCATGCTATGCTTTGTATGCAGAATTAAAAGAAATTTCGGGAGAAGAACGTTCTACCGAGGATTGATTGACTCGTCTACTTGTTAAGGACCGGTGACTCCATGCAGGCGCGAGGCACAGGGTATCTTGTTGGGATCCGGTACAGGGTAGCTTGCTGGATGCCCATTTCGCACTAACAGACGACAGCCTGTTCGGTCCTATTTACTGTTAGCGTGCTCAAAGGCGTCAATGACCAGCCATGAGTGACGGACAGGACTGGTAATATGGACGAATTCTTTGCTTGCCATCTTTTGAGATGGCTTCAGTTTCGCTCTGCTCAATTGAATTCCTGTTTATGTACGTAGAGATTGACTCGGGTCAATTGATGGGCTCGCGTCGGCCCTACATATTTGTACGTACGTAGGTAGTATGGAAGACTTGAAACGGGTAGATTCGGGCGTCCATTCGCGGCGTGATTGGAATCAGGAATCCTGGAATCAAACCCATTGGACAGTCTCGCGTGGGCTCATCTAGGCTGGGGAAATTTTCGGGCCTGGGTGTCATTCCTGACTGACAGAGATTTTCCCAAGAATGACATGATCTGATAAAAAAATTCTTAAGCGGGTATGCGGCTAGGCGGACAGAAAGACGCCACCAGCCCCAGCGCCAGACACGTGGATGAGAACGGACTTGACACAACCGTCAAAAGCATCAAAAAGCCTGGGGAAAATTTCGTGAGTCTACTGGCAGAATGCGGGCTGTGATATCGGGCTAAAATACAACTGCGACGATAGTTGTTCGAGAAATTATGACCCAACAGGCTTGACGGCGCCTGGCAGACGATTCTGTCAACATCACGCCACATCTGCACGCGGTCCCCCGTTATCTAAAAGATCTCCGGGTCCTCGGTTCAGGGAAAGGCAAATATTGAGGACTTTCGAGCTTTGCGCTGGCGCGGCTCAAACTCACAATGTAGATTTAATACCTCCTGGCCCCCCTCGCTGGTGATTGTTTCTTTCTCCCCCTCCTCGTCTCTCCGTCTCCCCCCCTTGACCTCAACTGCCTTCACTACACCACTGTTTCTTCCATCCCTGTTTGAGAGTGTCTGCCGGTGACCACGATCATCTAGTCAGATTCCCTCGCCGGAGGAGCCGAGATGACACAGTCCTCCACCATCCCAGCAGACGTGCCGCCCACGGACGCTCACTACCAAGCCAAGTCCACCAGCGACGCACTTGGCAATTATGGCCATCGCGAACCAAAGACGGCCGCTGATGTTGTGCGCGACCTCAAGTCCCCGGGCGTCGTCCGTGTCGAGGCCCTGGCCAAGGTCCTGAATAAGACGGACCGCATCATCATCTTCATTGGCGTCTTCCTCGTCGCCTACGCCTACGGCCTCGACGCCACCATCCGGGGCACCCTCCAACCCACGGCCACGAGCTCCATGGGATCCCACTCCCTCACGTCTACCGTCAATGTCATCCGCGCCGTCATTGGCGCCGGCATCCAGCCCGCCGCCGGCAAGATGGCCGACGTCTTTGGCCGCGTCGAGCTGCTCCTCATCTCGTGCTTCTTCTACGTCCTCGGCACCATCATCGAGGCCTTTGCGCCCGACGTCGTCACCCTCGCCGCCGGAACCGGCGTCTACACCATTGGCTACACAATGGTCATCCTGCTCGTCGAGATCATCATCGCCGACATCACCTCCACGCGCTCGCGCGTTTTCTTCTCCTACATCCCCGCCCTGCCCTTTATCATCAACACCTGGGCCGGCGGCAGCATCGTCGCCTCTGTCCTCAAGGCCGCGACCTGGCGCTGGGGCTACGGCATGTGGTGCATCATCTACCCCGTTTGCACCCTGCCCCTCATCGTCCAGCTCGTCATTGTCAGCCGCCGCGCCAGGCGCCAGGGCCTCCTCGACAACTACAAGTCGTCCTTCCAGCTCCTGGGCGCCAAGAACTTTGTCCTCGAGCTCTTCTGGCTGCTCGACCTCATCGGCATCCTCCTCCTGGTCGCCACCTTTGCCCTCATCCTCGTCCCCTTCACCCTCGCCGAGGAGGCGGGTGGCCAGTCCCAGTGGGCGACGGCGCGTGTCCTGGCGCCCCTTGTTGTCGGCATCGCCCTCATTCCCGTCTTCGTCTTCTGGCAGCTCAGGGCGCCTCACCCCCTCATCCCCTTCCGCCTCATGAAGGACCGCAGTGTCTGGTCGCCCTGCATGATCGCCGTCATGCTCAACTTTGCTTGGACGATGCAGGGCGACTTTTTGTACACCGTTCTCGTCGTCGCCTTTGACTTTAGCGTCGCCAACGCCACACGCATCGCCAGCCTGTACTCATTCACCAGCGTCATCGTCGGACCTCTGCTGGGGCTGATCGTCATCAAGGTCCGCCGTCTCAAATGGTTCATCGTCGCCGGTACATGTCTGTTCATGGTGGCCTTTGGCCTTCTCATCCAGTACAGAGGCAGCACCTCCCCGGGAGAGGGACGCGCCGGTGTCATTGGTGCCCAGGTCGTGCTCGGCTTCGCGGGTGGTATGTTCCCCTATCCCGCGCAGGCCTCGCTGCAAGTCACTCTGCAGCACGAGCATCTCGCCGTCATGACCGGCACCTACCTGGCAATGTACAACATCGGCTCGGCTCTGGGCAACACCGTGTCGGGCGCCATCTGGCGACAGACCCTGCCGGGCTACCTAGAGGAGAATTTGCAGGATCCAAGCATTGCAGCCTCCGCATTCTCTGAGCCCCTCAACATGATCGTTAATTATCCCATGGGCACTCCAGAGCGCCAGGGCATCATCGCCTCGTACCGTCAAACGCAGAGGCTGCTTACCATTACCGGCATCTGCCTCTGCGTTCCGCTGATTGGATTCGCGGCCGCCCTGAGAAACCCCAGGCTCAACCACGACCAGACGCTGGCCAAGGAGTTGGATGATGAGAGCGAGCTGGGTGACCGTGCTGCTCGCGGAACGGGCCCGTCCAAGGGGTCCAACGAGAGCCCTGCGCGCGCGGTGTCGGAATAGCAGGTCATGAGGGTGTCCTGCGTGAAACCGAGCTCTAATAGTGATGTAAATCGTACCTAATACCATATATTCCCTGGCATGTATCCACAAAAGCAAATTTTACCTTGCGCAAGCTCGGTGGCACAAAGTCCCTGTCCTTGGGTCCCCTTGAACAACTTATGATGGACAGAGAGGCTCATCCAGATGTGAGTCGAATTGCAATACGACGCTCGCTGGCCTGATCCTGCTGTAGCGCGAGCTGAAAGACAGCGCATCGCCACGCGTAACTTGACCTGCGAATCGGGCATGGGTCAAGTCCCATGCAGCCCAATCGCCGACACGGTACGAATGCTGACAGCTGCTTAGGTGGCCAAATTCTGATGGTACTAATATACCAATGAGCCAGGCTCTCACTCAACTGAGTCGGTCATGGTGACAAATACACCGTCTTCACGAGATTCGGGTATCGCCACAGCCAGAGGAAAATAGATTGTCAGCTTTGGCGGCCACTCATCCCTCAGTGTCAGCGTGTATTATGGCGACCTCTGCAGGAGCGTTGCATTGAACTGGGCTGAAAAGCTGATTGTCAATAATGCTACCATCTTGCAGGCGCCAATGTGTCGTTCTCTTGGCTCGCCTTGATGCGATGAAGGAAAGGTACGCGGTGGCCTTGCACGCCCAGAACTGTCGTATATAAGAAACCGAGGCGCCTTGGCCTGACGCCTGCCGCTAGCAACCACACTCGTTCATCCTGACATTGACCTGGCTAGATTAGAGGAAACTTTTAGGATGGTCGTCATGCTGTTGGGTTATGCACTTCTCTCCGCCATGGCTGGCCTAGCGGCCGCCATTCCGACTGCGTCAAGTCAAGGGCGAGCAGCGGAGCTTGAAGCTCGTCAAGACCGTCGATGTGGTGCCGAATTCAATCGCAGCTGCCCCGAGGGTCAATGCTGCTCCAGCGGAGGGTACGTCGTCCACTTATTTCACAGCCGTGCCTAACCTATACAGATGGTGCGGTGTGGAATATGCGCACTGCAGAGCTCCCATATGCCAAATCGACTTTGGCCCGGCGTGCGATGCAAATATCCGTCCTAAAGGCCCTGACACCAAGACAATTGCTCGTCCCAAGGTTGGCAACGTGCCATACGGCAAGGGCGTGTACACGTGCAACACCACTGGCGTTGTCGCCCTGACGTTCGACGATGGTCCATGGGAGAACACCGAGTACCTGCTCGACCTGCTTGCCGTGCGTATCGTCGTGGACCCCGTCGAGGTCATCCTCTCTGACTAGAGTAGCAATACGACGCAAAGGCGACCTTCTTTGTCGTCGGCCGCAACATGGGCAAGGGAGCCATGAATGATCCCGCGACGCCTTGGCCCACGCTCATCCGCCGTATGATCAACGACGGCCACCAGATTGGCAGCCATACCTGGTCACACCAGAAGCTCACCGAGATCACCGCCGCCCAGTTCCAGAACCAAATGATCTTCAATGAGATTGCCCTGGCCGACTTGCTGGGCTACTTCCCCACGTACATGCGCCCTCCCCACTCAATGAGCGACGCGACGACCGACACATGGCTCGCGGATCTGGGGTACCACGTCACGTACTTTGACCTCAACACCCTTGGCTACGAGAACGACGACGCCACGCTCATCCAAAAGTCCAAGAACATTTGGGACAGGCGCGTCGAGCCGCTCGATCCGGCCAGCGCGAGCGTCCTCCACATTGAGCACGATCCGCTGTACCAGACTGTGCACAACTTGACAGAGCACATTCTGCAGTCGATGGTGCGCAATGACTTTCGAGCTGTGGCGGTGGGCGAGTGTCTCGGTGATCCGAGGGAGAATTGGTATCGCAAGGTTTGAGCTTTCCTTTCTTGAATAGAGTCGTTTCGCGCGTGGAAGACACTGTTCCTGGACGAAGCGCCAGCGTGTGGTGTGGTAGCCTCGATCCGGGGCACGTATTTGTTGTGCTCGTGATCTTGCTGTAACGGGAGAATGAATAGGTCGATACGCAATGGGGAGCGAAGCGCGAACCGCCAAGTGACGGGACCTGAACATCGAGGTGAGTTTGTGGGAGTTGGTTCCTCCACCAAGGTAGCTCCGAAACGGCAAGGCTCGTGGGCTTCTAGTTGCCGATCAACTCATGGCATTTCTGCTAGCACTACCGCATAGTACGTATCATAGGCGCTCCACGTGCGTGCGCAGTCGCGCGCTCCGGCGCTCGTCTCCACGCTCGCTCTGCATAATGTCTCAACTCTATCTTTCCCGCCTGCGTCGCTCCCGCCTGTGGTATCAATTCTCGGATCTTCCTGTCTTCGCATGCGTAGTGAGATATATAGTCGCAAACACCTCAGCAGCAGTTCTTGTGGAATCGGCACGATCCGTCACAGCAGTCAAACCCGCAGTGCAGACCCCCACCGCGAAGCGACATCTCGGGTTGGCTCTCGGCATTGGGACGCGGTTCAGACACCTGCAAAGGTCAGCCAGCTAGTTTGAATCATTTGTTGAGGCGTTTCGGGCTTTGACACACGGGCTGGCGCGTCACAACGCCGGTGCGCTGGTCCTGCGCGCCCATGGGCTGCTGTTGCTTGGGCTGTTGGGTGGTCGTCTGAGGCATCGTAGCGGGGATTCGGAAAGCTGGGCTATTCGTCCTCGGTACGTAGTCTGTGGTAAGCAATCTGGGCTTTGGGGAAGATCGAGGCGCAGGTCTCATGGATAGAATCGCGTTTCGTCAATGGTTCGTCGCATCTCAGCCGCAGCTGAGAAAGACGCGTGTGTTTGGGCCCCAAGTCCCCTTATGGTGGCGTCTGGTCCCTCTCGAGCTCTCACCGCCTGCCCACCGTGTACGTACAGCAATCAAATTCGCTAATCACCTTCGACGTGCGACGGCACCAAGCAGCTGCAGGGGTTGCTGGCTGTCGCGACTAGCGACTCGCCAGTAGCGCCCGCATCGTGGATGACTACTACCAGCAAGGTCCATGTGCTGGTAACAGCAAAGCTAGGCGTCACAGTACGCAGGAATGGGCTGCTGGTAGATCATTTCAATGGTCATTATCTATACCTTAATTCATGCCGCATGCCAGCCTCCAATGCGCCTTTGACGACAACGAGTCAGCCATCTTTTGAATACCGCAGACACTGATATCATCCGTCTATCTCATCCGCTACACGCACCTCCGCCCTAATCGTCCTCTTCCGCCTCTTCATCCGCCTCTTCATCCGACTCCTCTTTCCCGTTGGCAACGACCGCCGGCGGCGCCTCCGTGGCAGAGCCGCCCTCAGTTTCCAGCTTCAGCCACGCGTCCCATTCGGGGAAGAGGTCCTCGTCCTCGTCCGGAAGTCCAATCAGCTTGGAGACCCTGGCCTTCTTGTTCTTCTCCAGGTTCTCCTTCCACTGTTTCGCCAGCGAGGTCGTCAAACTTGGCTTGTATGTCTGCGAGAAGAGGACGGCCTCGGCCAGACGTCCAGTCTTGCTCAGTAGCTGCGTGCACTGCTCGGCGTCACCCAACAGCCAGTAGCTGGAGAAGGCCACGTTGTGCGCGCCAACTTCCTCCGCCTGCTTGGCCAGCGCCATGAGACCATCGCGGTCACCTGTCGAGGAGTGTAGCAGAAGCAGCGAGCCAAGATCTTTAGCCCTGGTGAAGCACTTGGCCGCTAGAGCGACATCCCACCCAGCCAGGGCCGCATCACCGACTGTCTTCCACTTGTGCTCAGCATCCACCTCCTCAGCTTGCTCGAGGGCAATGTCCAGACGGTTCAGGCCCAACGCCAGCTCAAATTTGTGCTCTGAATCCGTCGCCACTTCGAGGGCCATTTCCTTGTGACCTTGTCCCTCCAGGAAGCGCGCAATCTTGTTCATCTGGTCGGCAGGAATCGTCGAAAGCAGTTCGGCCGCAGTATCCATGTCTTCACGCAGCACCAGGGTCTGGTACTCGAGGACCGGCAGCGACAGAGCGAACGAGGTGGCATTGACCTCCTTATCAGCAAGGTAGATGCGCGAGTCACGCTGGATGTAGCCCAGAATATACATGGGCTTGTCGAAGTGTGACACGGTGTAAGTCTGGTCGCCGACGAGGTAGTTGAGGCGGTTTGTGCTGTTCGTGTAGATGAAGCAGTCACCCACCCATTCACCGGTGCGCACACTATGTTGTTAGCAAAATTTGCGTACATGAGTCGCCAAACGTACCTCTCGCTGATGTCTGTGATAACCTCAAAAGCCGCCTCGACGCCGTCCTCCTCAATCTGACCGGCTTGCGCAGCCTCGACGTACGCCTCGCGGGAGAAGCGCAGCACGTAGAACGAGTCTTCGCACGCAATGGTCACGAGCTCGCCGCTGTCGGACCAGTAGACCTGCTTCGGCTCTACCTCAATCCTGCGGACCAGCCCCCCCGTCGCCCAGTCGAAGAAAGAGACACCACCCTGGCCAGTCACACCCAGGAGAACACCGCCGGTGAGGCCATCGGCTTGGAAACCGACATCGAGCCCCCCGCTCTTTTCCACAAAGTTCTTGTACATCTTGACGCTCATGGAAGACTCGCGAATGGCAAAGTCGTTGCTGTTCTCCTTGGACGCCCACACAAAGTCAAGGGCTGAACCGAATGCCTTGTTGCGCCATGCGAGAGCAGTGTAAATAATGTACTCGCCATCACCGCAAACCGAGACAAATCGACCGTTCGGGGAATGGAGGAGTGTTTGCGGGTAGACTTCGCAGGTTCCGAGATCCTTGGTCGGCAGACTGATAGGCTCGTTGTCCTTGATGGAGGCATCTACGCAGTCAGCATTCGGTTCACCCAGGCGCTTGTTTGGAACTCACCTCCGCCCTTGATGATTGAGGATACGACCTCGTTGTGTCTGGCCCAGATGAGCTTGCCAGAGGAGTCCATGGACACAGCAGGCTCCTCGCGACCAAGCTTGACGACGACTGCGCCGTCATCAAAACCAACCGCGATGCCCTGCTTGCCCTTTTGATAAGAGACGCACCAAGCGCGCTCCAGGCTGTAATTGAGTGATTGCTCAAAGCGGTATGTGTTGGCGTGCCAGATGCGGATGGTGCCATCTTCGGAACCGGAGATGATGACTGGCAGCTCAGGGTGATAGCAAGCAAACGAAACGTTGCTGGTATGGCCCTCGAGGGTGGCAATCAGGGACTTGGTTGTGTAATCCCAGATTTTGACCGTCCGGTCGTCCGAGGTGGTGAGGATGTAGGGCTTGTCGGAGTGAGGGTAGTAGTCGACGTGGTTGACACCCTTGGTCTCGTGGGCTTCGAGGGTGAAGTTGGCTGATGGCGAGCCGAGACTCCAGATTTTGACGGTTCGGTCCAAGCAAGCTGACGCAAACGTGTTGGTGTCCTTGGGGTTGATAGACAACCCCATGACATAATGGCTGTGGCCCTCGAAAACACGCACACATTTCCAACCCTTCTCCCAGTCCCAGAGCTTAATGGTCATGTCATCGGAGGCGGTCAGCACGAAGGGCTGCGTGGGGTGGACCGCGATGGCTCGAATGTAGTCGGGATGTGCCTCGAACGAAGTGATCTTTTCCGATGTGTTGTAATTGTACACGCGCATCTGAAAGTCGTCAGAGCCGCAGACGATCCAGTTCTTGCGAGAAATAAAGCGACCCGCGCGGACGGGAACGTCCGTCAGCTCAAAAGTCTTGACAATTTGTTGCGTTTCGTAGGACCAGATGTAGACGTGGCCTGGGGTGCGTCAGTAGGTGTCTTCGGGGAGCGATACATTCCCAATCGTACCGCTGTACAGCGTTGTGAGGATCCATGGCTCTTGAGGATGGAAGTCAATGCCCTTCACTCGCTCGCTGCGAGCGTACAGCTGACGCTAATTGGCAATGTTAGCAACCGTGGTTTACGACCTCCCAAGGCTCGTATGGCGGGGCAATTTCCATGCGAGCAGGGTCGGGGAGGCTTTACCTTGACGTCGAGCCTCATGATGAGCGCCTGGTTTATTGAATGCTATCGAGTCGATATTGAACGTTCGATGTGCGACGAAGATGTTGTCTCGAGAGCTTGCAGGCTGGTCAGTCTCCCGGCACAGGGGCGCTTGGAGGCCAGCTGGCTCGAATCGGTCAGGGGCGGATCGACGTCGCGAAGACCGAGGTATGTGCGGAGCAACACGAATCGCAAGAATCCTGCAATTGCCTTGCCGTTGAGTTCGTCGCCAAGCTTGGAAGTCCCGTCGCAAGCTTCAAGGCGGTGGTTGAGTCCAGAATTGTAAATGTGGCCGCACCGGTGCCAGTTGACCGACGGTGATTGTCACGGTTGACAGTGGGTGGGGGCGTCTTGAGCTTGGTGATTGGGCCGTAGCTCGTTGTATAGAACGTGCCTTGATGCTGAGCCAGGCACGTGATTCGCATTCGGACTGTGCCTCTCACAGTCTCGCTCACGTCTGGTACCTAAAGTACTTTGCCTGACAACGCTTTCCATGCAAATTTGCTGTGTAAAGACCAGGTTTTCATAACTATGGGCAAGAGCTTTTAGACCGGCAAGGGCAACTTATGAAGTTGAGGCTTTGGGAGTTGGAGCGTCGCTCCCACAAAATGTGATCAATCTGCACATCAAGCTTCCACTACAATCCTAAAGCAACAACCAAAGTCTCACAAGGCTCAAGATATTACAAAATGATAATTTGGAAATTTGCATGAGGGATAACCTTTATGATTTTGGTTCAGCATGTCCTTTTCATGACCATTTTGTGAGCCACCTATGAAGCTAACACTACGGCATAGGGTAGGCTCGAGCAGAAACGTAGGCCTGTTGACGTGAGCGGACATCAATCAGAGCCCAAATTCCGTCAACGATGTTGTCTACCTCGCTGCCACACATCAATACCAACAAATGGAACACATTCTCATTAGTACGGTTACTGTCGTGGGCCGGCGACAGTGCTTTTGGTGCTCTTGAACACAGCACGGCGTGTCTGCGCCTCAACACAGCCCGAAAGTCGAGTGGGGCTGAAAGCATGGCTAATCCGTGGTACCTTATCGAATCGCCCTTATCAGGCTGACCTCCTGCCATTACCCCTAGGACTCCGCCTTCCCGTCCCTTGAAACTAGGAGTGCGGAGCATCTCGTCCTCGGTTTGGCAGCAACATTCATCAACGACAATTATTTCACAGCATTGAGACGCTGCGTCGGCACCAGACGCGTCAGAACTTCCTCCTTTTGGTTCCCAACACATCATCATTTGCGGCGCTCACCCTCATCAACGTAACGTGCACACTGCGGGGTCGACAAGGGCAGTTTGAGGCCAATCAAAAAGCGCACCGTCTCCTTACCTACAAGCCTACCCCATCATCTGCCTCCAGTCTCGAGTGGTGACCTTAATTCCAACCTCGACAGACTGCAGTGGTGTGCAATACCGCATTGCCGTCGTTGCGAACCGATCAGAGGGTTCCACTGCTGTCCAACGGCCAGATCACTCTTTGGGCAACCTGCAGGTCCTGACGAAATAGCGACGTTGATCAGCAACGGCTACGTGGACTGCGTTGACCGACTTCCCCCTCGCTGCTATATTCTTAGCTCGAAGACCCTTGGAGTTTGACTGGTCTGGAACCTGAAACATCCGCCACGGCTCTCCTACGACCTGTACAACACTATGTCTTGGAAACTCACCAAGAGTAAGAAGCGGAACCAGTGAAGCGGGTCGACCGGGAGCTGACATTGACAGAGCTCAAGGAAACCCATTTGGGGCCCTTGAGCGCCTTCTCACGATCGCCGTCGACCTCGACAATCACAGACAAAGAGAAGGACAGCCAGCGAGCCAGTACAGAAGCCACGACGCCCACACATGAAAGCGCCATAGGTAGGCACCAATGACTGGCCTGCGACATCATTCCAAGGCTAACCCTCGACAGCTGCCTCCGAAGCCATGACCCAGGCACCTGTCATCAAACCTCCGAAACCCGGTATTCTCGTCGTTACAATTCACGAAGGTCAAGGATTTGCACTGCCCGACCAACATCGCAACGCCTTTGCCTCGCAACATCAAGGCTCGCTGTCATCAAGCCATGCAGTTAGCGCGGCTGGCTCAGTACGGCCTGGCTCGTCACAGCGTGGGCCCGGCTCCTACATGAACACCTCCAACCGGCCCCAATCGTCAGCTGGCGGGTTCAGCGGCATTCCCACGAACCACGGACGTATTTCAGGGAAATACATGCCTTACGCGCTGCTTGATTTCGACAAGGTGCAAGTCTTTGTCAACTCGGTAGACGGCACCCCAGAAAACCCTTTATGGGCCGGAGGCAACACACAATACAAGTTCGACGTGTCAAGAGTCACCGAACTCGTGCTCCATCTGTACATGCGCAACCCGAGTGCGCCTCCAGGATCCGGCCGTAGCCAGGACATATTCCTCGGTGTAGCGCGGGTCAACCCCCGATTCGAGGAGCGCCAGGTCTACAGCGAAGATTCAAAAACGAGCAAGAAGGACCGGGAGAAGGCACTCGCTGAGTGGCAGCAACAAGGCGAAGGACAGAGCGGCGTGGACTGGGTCGACGTCCAGTACGGCTCGGGCAAGATCAAGATTGGTGTCGAGTACGTCGAGAACAGGGCTGGCAAGCTCAAGATTGAAGACTTTGAGCTGCTCAAGGTCGTTGGAAAGGGCAGTTTCGGCAAGGTCATGCAGGTCAGGAAAAAGGACACGAGCCGTATCTACGCTCTGAAGACCATCCGGAAGGCGCACATAATTTCGCGCTCCGAGGTTGCCCATACGTTGGCGGAGCGTTCGGTCCTCGCACAGATCAACAACCCCTTCATCGTCCCTCTTAAGTTCAGCTTCCAGTCACCAGAGAAGCTGTACTTTGTTCTCGCTTTTGTCAACGGTGGCGAGCTTTTCCACCACCTTCAGAAAGAGCATCGCTTTGACGTGAATCGCTCACGATTCTACACGGCAGAGCTCCTGTGCGCCCTGGAGTGTCTCCACGGATTCAGCGTCATCTACCGTGATTTGAAGCCTGAGAACATCCTGCTTGACTACCAGGGTCACATCGCCCTGTGTGACTTTGGTCTCTGCAAGCTGGACATGAAGGACGAAGACAGGACTAACACGTTCTGTGGTACTCCCGAGTACCTGGCCCCGGAACTCTTGATGGGCAAGGGCTACAAGAAGACTGTGGATTGGTGGACTCTGGGCGTCTTGCTATACGAAATGTTGACGGGATTGCCGCCGTTCTACGACGAGAACACGAACGAGATGTACCGCAAGATCCTGTCGGAGCCTCTGCACTTTTCTGACGTGGTCCCACCGGCAGCTAAGGATCTGCTCACCAAACTTCTGAACAGAGATCCCGACCAGCGCCTTGGTGCGAATGGCTCCGCAGAGATCAAGGCGCATCCGTTCTTCCATGCCATAGATTGGCGAAAGCTGCTGCAGCGCAAGTACGAGCCAACATTCAAACCTAGCGTGGTATGTCCCCTCCCCCTCGACCAAGTCTGATGCGTGAGTGAAGAGGCTGACATTGACAGGCGGATGCGCTCGACACGGCCAACTTTGACCCTGTCTTCACATCAGAAGCCCCAACAGATTCATACGTCGATGGACCCATGCTCTCACAGACCATGCAGAATCAGTTCCAGGGCTTCAGCTACAACAGACCCATTGCTGGGCTTGGCGACGCCGGTGGCAGCGTCAAAGATCCATCCTTCGCGAGCAGCATGCGGGATAGCCGATAGAAAGAGACAGCAATCAAGGGAAGGATGGGGGAGAACCCGTGGCAACTCATCGCAGGACGTTTGGGAAGCCTGGAGGATGTGTCTGTTTCAGAAGCATCAAGGGACTGCATCAACGGAGCAAGTTGCGAGGCAAGTACTGTAGCACTGCGATTGTACGTAGACTTAACCGAGGCGTTGTCTGTTTCACTGCGTTACCCTTTCTTCCACGGTATTGAATCGACTTGCTGAGTGAGACCTGACTACCGAGTCGTGAGCAATCAGAGTCATGTTCTACTTGTCAAGATGCGTCGGATGTTGCGGCTGTTGCTGGCACTGAATAATAATAGCGCGCATTCTGGGTAAAGTGCAAGGAGCTGACATGAGCTGTCTTGAGATCCAGGCATGTCCCAGTTGCCCCGCCCCCACCTGACAGTGGATCCAGTCCGGGCCAATGCAGTCCGACAACCTTGAGCTCTGCATCTCCGACATCAACAACTCGTCATTTTTATTCCCTCTTCCATCTTTCCGCAAGTCCCCTCTGTATTAGTTCTGACAAGAACCCTTTCGCTGTCTTGAAATTGATCCATTGCGAGCTACCTGAATCCTAGGTACGTTTCATACTTTATTATGACAGCTTTTCCAAGGTCGTGATGGCACCATGTCATGCCCCGCCTTCGCCAGAGCTCCCCTGGCAAGCCGGCCATCCCTTTCCATGTGTGCGCGACGGGGCACTTTAAAGCACCGTGAACTCGCCAGATCTTGGACGAGCTTTGCTTACCTGTCCTCCAGCCTTTCGTCAAAATGGCACCCGCCAACACCCTCCCTGCCTGGTCCGAGCTCCAGTCGCACCGCGATGGCGTGAGCAAGAACTTTGTCCTCAAAGAGGCCTTTTCTTCCGACCCCGACCGCTTCAACCGCTTCACGCGAACCTTTGCCCCCGGAAAGGATCTATCGGCCGATATCCTGTTCGACTTCTCCAAGAATTTTATCAGCGACGAGACCCTCGACCTCCTCGTCAAGCTGGCCGACCAAGCCGGCGTCGAGCGCAAGCGTGATGCCCTCTTCCGTGGCGACAAGATCAACTTTACAGAGAACCGCGCCGTCTTCCACCCCGCTCTGCGCAACACTGGCGGGTGGGAGATGAAGGTGGATGGCCAGGATGTCATGAACTGCCCCGGCGGCGTCAATGATGTCCTCCAGCACATGAAGGAGTTCTCTGAGCAGGTCCGCAGCGGCGAGTGGAAAGGATACACCGGCAAGAAGTTGACGACCATTGTCAACATTGGTATCGGTGGCTCCGACCTGGGTCCTGTCATGGTCACGGAGGCCCTCAAACACTACGGCGCCAAGGACATGACTCTGCACTTTGTCTCCAACATTGACGGCACGCACATGGCCGAGGCTCTCGCTGCCTCTGACCCAGAGACCACGCTTTTCCTCGTTGCCTCCAAGACCTTCACCACCGCCGAGACCACTACCAATGCCAACACAGCCAAGACCTGGTTCCTCGAGAAGACGGACGGCAAGGGCGATATCACCAAGCACTTTGTTGCTCTGTCTACGAACGAGTCCGAGGTCACCAAGTTTGGCATCGACGCCAAGAACATGTTCGGCTTTGAGAGCTGGGTTGGCGGCCGCTACTCTGTCTGGAGCGCCATTGGTCTCAGCGTCGCCCTTTACATCGGCTACGACAACTTCCACAAGTTCCTCAGCGGTGCCCATGCCATGGACAAGCACTTCCGCGAGACTCCTCTCAAGGAGAACATCCCCGTTCTGGGCGGTCTCTTGAGCGTGTGGTACTCGGACTTTTTCCACGCCCAGACTCATCTGGTTGCTCCGTATGTCAATGATGCTGCACCCCGTTTGCCGTGATTTGCTGACATTTGTAGATTCGACCAATATCTGCACCGCTTCCCTGCCTATCTCCAGCAGCTGTCCATGGAGTCCAACGGAAAGTCCATCACCTCTGACGGTTCCTCCGCCAAGTATTCGACTGGACCCATCCTCTTTGGAGAGCCATGTACGAACGCCCAGCACTCTTTCTTCCAACTCGTGCACCAGGGTACCAAGCTGATCCCCACCGACTTCATCTTGGCCGCCAAGTCCCACAACCCCATCTCTGACAACCTCCACCAGAAGATGCTGGCGTCCAACTACTTTGCCCAGGCTGAGGCACTCATGGTCGGCAAGACTGACGAGGAGGTCAAGGCTGAGGGCACTCCCGATGACCTTGTACCTCACAAGCGCTTCCTGGGCAACCGCCCTACCACATCCATTCTCGTGAGCGATGTCATTGGTCCCGCCGAGCTTGGTGCTCTGATTGTCTACTACGAGCACCTCACCTTTGTGGAGGGTGCTGTGTGGGACATCAACAGCTTCGATCAGTGGGGTGTCGAGCTGGGCAAGGTTCTAGCCAAGAAGATTCTGAAGGAGTTGGACGAGGAAGGTAACGGCGAGGGACACGATGCCTCCACTGGTGGACTCATTGGTGCTTTCAAGAAGTACTCCAAGATTTGAAGTGAAAGCAATGCCAAAACGGGTACATATCGCCCTTGCAGGAACATGAATAAAACGGAGGCTTGATTACGAACTTTGCCATTTCGCTCACTACTAATACGTACGGACGGCCTGAAGTCGGACTCGATGCAATCTGCAAAGAAACAAGGGTCCAGCTGTCACAATGCCCAGATAGGATTGGTTGTTATAGTGCGTGGTCGCCCAGACGGGGATCAACCATATGGGTGTTGAACATTTCGGGTTCCCGTCTGCTCTTTTCTTGTCAAATCGGGTAAGATAATTAATAGTTCGAACGTCGACGGTCCGCGCATCTACAACGACGTCACAAAACGGGTCCCTCCTTGCTCCGTCCAAGCCTTGGTTCTGGTGGGGTGGAGGGGTCAAAGGCCGCCGAATCATCTCGCTCAGTAGGACAAACGTCTGGGCCATGCAGTAAGAAACGCTAGGATTATGGTCAGAACGGTGAGCAGGGCGACATCATCGGTGAGGTCACTGAGCGTGATCGTGTGTGAGAATTGAAGAGAGGCCGGACTTTATGTCCCGGAAGCGAAGAGAGAAACAGTGGCCCAAAAGCGAACTATATCTGTTGAACAAGAGACATGTGTGCCACTGCGATCACGATGTACAGAGTAGAGCCAATCACGATTCCGATGGAGGCGATGGCCAGTGATCTGTAGTTGATGAGGTTTGTTAACAAAAGCACATCATGCTGGAGGGAGTTTCTCCGAAATAATAGGCAAGATTTGTTTATCCATTTCGCTTAACCTTGAAATCGTCGATCTCAGCGGACGGCTTTTTCGGCCACCCGCAATGATCGGATCTTTGTGGGCAATATCGAAGCTGCTTAAATCAGAGGGAACCATGGGTCCCGAAATATGTTCTGGATTCGTGTTCATGCACGCGCATGCTTTGACAGTCTCATCAAAGCGGGCGGTGGCAGGACGCAGGACCCTACAGTAGTACTAGTAATGATTAGTGGGAGCGCAGCCGCAGCTGGCTGGGGAAACGCGGAGATTTTCACTTTATGGTTCGGCTATCGCGGTAGACTGGTAGCCAAACGGGCAAAGTCTCTACGGACAGTGAACTGCAACAAACATTCTCATGTACGTGAAAGGGGTTGAAAAGGCAAGACAGGGGTCAAGGAGGGAGACGGGTGTGGGCTGCGCACGGGACTGGAGTCCATGGTCCAAGCGAAGCTGGCCACGATGTGTCGGCAGCCGCGTAACGCGGTACGACTGCGAAAATATTCAGCCGGCCTGCCTGCGCGGCATCGTGAAGAGCTTCGTTCGAATGCTATGTCAAAAATGGCGCCACGGCGGGGATCCACAAATCAACATCGAGAAACGCCTGCGCATTGGTCGACTCCTGTTGAAAGGGTTGCTGCGCGCGTCTCCAGTGAGTCTAGTCCCCAGGAAAAGGTCGCGATGCAGGGTGGGCTGTGTGGCCAGCGAACTTCCGCAGGCACCATCGCGGTATATTATCGTGAACAGCGACACTGTCGGTGGATCTGATCATGGCAGTGACACAGAGCCGGCCGGCCCGACCACCCATATGGAATCGGTTACGCAAGGCCCGTAACAATGTTGGAGCGCTGTCCAGTGACAGAAGTGACAACGGTCGAGCGAAAAAAGAGACTGATGAATTTTGGATCGTGAACAGGATCATTGATGTCATTGTCAACGACATGAACTGGACATGATCGAAACGGTCGGACGGAAGACGCGGGGCAGTAACGAACAGTGAGTGAGTGACTGATACGTAACTTATGGCATCACAAATTCATCACAGCATGTGTCATGCGGAGAACTGCCCAGCCCGTGCTGTAATCGAGCAATGTCACAGGCAGCCACAGCGCAACCAGTGGGCGCAGATACTGTGCCTCCAATCCAGCCTGTAAGAAAGCCGCCTGCTGGTGCGGTCAGATGGCCGTGATCCACAGGGGCACGATCAGGGGCAGCGTCGCAGCGACTGGACGCCCGTCCGCTGCAGAAGTATTCGAAGACGCGAACAATCACCGCAACATCGGCAAAAGGCGCACATTAGTGCCAAATTCTGGAGAACAGCATGCAGGATCAAACAAACACCAGAAGCGACGCAACAAGCCCATCATTCGAGTGACGATTCCGCCTACAATCTTGTTGTTCCTGGCGCTGTGATTACTGTAGAGGGGCTGGAGTGACGCGGCGGAACACAAGTGGGGCTCATGACACAGTCCAATACGGTGACCCGCCGTAATCGCACCACGGAGCGCTAGGCCGATTGCGGCAGACGCGGGAAAAGGAACCAGGATCGAGAATGACGCTGCATCTCTGGAATGACGCCAAAAGACCTGGCGAAAGGGCAGGTTCGCGATGGCTGAGCAAGGAGTGGGCCACCCTTTCGTCAACCGCAATCATCGCTCTTGCTAATTGACTTTCTATCGCCCGGTTGCCGTTCCATATCACAGTAGTAGTATTTAATGTTGCGTCCCCCCTCACTGTCAATGGCCTTTTCCCATAGCCATCCACCGTTCTTCCTTCAAAAGCAAAACGTTGACCGTTTCCTACACCTAAGCTATTCACACGCATTCTGGTCCTCCTCTTGCAACCATGGGCATGAAAGCTGTTCACTTTGGCGCCGGCAACATTGGCCGTGGCTTTGTTGCTTGCTTCCTGCACAACTCTGGCTACGAGGTCATCTTTGCTGATGTCGCTGACGCCCTAATCGACAAAATCAACGACACCCCATCCTACAAGGTCATCGAAGTTGGCACCGAGGGCACAACCGAGAACACCATCACCAACTACCGCGCAATCAACTCCAAGACCCACGAGTCTGATCTCATCGACGAGATCAGCCAAGCTGACATTGTCACTTGCTCGGTCGGTCCCAATATTCTCAAGTTCATCGCACCCGTCATTGCCAAGGGCATTGACCGTCGCCCCGAGGGTACCACCCCTCTTCACGTCATTGCCTGCGAGAACGCCATTGGCGCCACCGACACCCTCGCCGAATTCATCAAAGACCCTAAGAATACTGCCGAGGACCGCCTCGAAGACCACCATCTTCGCGCTCGCTACGCCAACTCCGCCATCGACCGCATCGTGCCCGCTCAAGACCCCGATGCTGGCCTCGACGTGACGCTCGAAAAGTTCTTTGAATGGGTCGTCGAGAAGACTCCCTTTGAGGATGTTGGCATTCCAGCTATCAAGGGCATCAACTGGGTTGACAACCTGGCCCCGTACATCGAGCGCAAGCTGTTCACTGTCAATACCGGCCACGCTACCGCTGCTTACCACGGATACAACCGTCGCAAGCGCACCGTTTACGACGCTCTGCAAGATAAGGATATCATGGCGGAGGTTAGGGGTGCTCTCAACGAGACCAAGAACCTGATCGTCTCCAAGCACGAGATTGACGAGGATGCCCAGGCTGCTTATGTCGACAAGATCGTCAAGCGCATTGGCAACCCCCATCTGGAGGATGCCGTTGAGCGTGTTGGCCGCGCTCCTCTCCGCAAGCTGTCCCGCAAGGAGCGCTTCATCGGACCTGCTGCCGAGCTCGCCGAGATGGGCGAGTCCATCAAGTACCTTCTTGACGCTATCGAGATGGCTTTCCGCTTCCAAAATTACGACGAGGACGAGGAGTCCAAGGAACTGGCCAAGATCATGAGCGAGAACGGTCCCGAGGATATTGTCTCCAAGGTCTGCAGCGTCCAGTCGAACGAGAAGATCTACCCTCAGCTCGTCGAGGTGGTGAAGCGCGTCCAGGCCGATAGTCGTGAGGATTGACTGCAAGGTCAGAAAACTCGGGCCAAGATGTAGGAGAAGGTCCTATGAGACATGAGACATTACGATTGGCGTTTAAGCTTTTAGCTTTGGGATTCAATTTATATAGCATGGCGTTGGTGGATTAATGGATGCTTTGTTTCAAGCAGAAGAATATAACCCTTTCGCAAGTTCGATATTTTCGTCCCTCACTTCGTGTCTTCTTGCAAAATGACAGGTACTATCACGTCAATTCATTCCAAGTTACCAGCTACTGCCACGGCCACACGCACACGTTTCGCTCTATACCGCCCGCGCTTTTACCGTATCTGGACCTGACATGTGCTTGACATGATTTCCCGGGAATCCTCACGATGTTAGGGCCAAGCTTGATGATCTTCGCGCCTGGATTCAGAAGGCTTGTCGTCAAAAAGAACCCAAGCCCTCCAGGGTTTGAGTCGATTGAAGACCGCAGGCTCCTCATTAATTCCTCGCTTCTGGTGGATGGCGTCCGGAGGGCCTGCAGATGCGAACTTGTTCATCGTAGTTTAGACTCAGTGGGCGTCAAAAGTCACTTTCTTCAACGTGGCACTTGCCGTGAGAAGCTCGGCTCATTTCACGCGGAAAGCAATGGAGGCCAAGAGTCTTTCGCTGGGCAAATGCTCCTCTGGTCAGGGATGCTCTGGCGTTCCCTGTGCACTTAATACCCTGGATCGTGGAATCAATGTAGAGAAGTCAGAGGACGGCCAAGCTGGCCAAGCGCGTGTTGGACTCGTGGCTCTCATTAAGACCTGTGCCCCGCCCCGCGGATTCCCGATTGCACATTCTATCCAGTGCCAGATGCTTCTGGATAAGGCACGGGCCTAGTTCTACTTTGGCAAGAACAACAGCCTTCGTCTTGCACAGAAGTACCTCGAAATGTGCTTGACGAATACTGATTCCTATACGAGCCTCAAGGGCTCGGGTCTCGAGGCGTAACATGATTTCTCTAAGGCGCAAAGGTCGGATCACGGCATAGGATCTGGGAAGAAAGCGTCGAAGAGCGTTCGAGAGACTGACCAGATGGCCAGAAGCCTCATGTTCCGGCTGACCAACATCTCGCTCGACTACTATTGCCTCAGAGCGATTGGGTCCCACGAAGGGCTGTGGGAACTCTAGAATCGCATCTGAGAAGGGCTTCAGAGACCTGAAGAGGAACGAGACGCTGTTCATCGTGTATGATGTGCCAAAGAGGTTGAGAAATTGCAACAAGATGCCTGGCAGGGTCAGGAAGTTATCAAGGAAGTCGACACCTTGCAGACCATGATCGACACTCATGTCTCAGAGATGTGCCTGTCCTAGATGAGCTGAGACGGTCAATTAAGAATCCTACAACACAATTGGACATTGAACGGATGACCCAGGAAGTCATATCATTCCTCGAAGATTTGAGCCACGAAGTCTTCACAACCTTCAAGCTCACACCCACCCAACTGTGTGAGGCAGTCAACGCGATCATTGCAGAGCCTCCAAATCCAATGAAAGCAAAGTAGGTCGGGAAGCCGTCCTAGCAAGGCTTTACCAAAGTGCCAAACGTACACGGTGTGCTCGTTGACAAAGCTCCCTTATTCTCTGAGCTCGAGAACGTCCATGAGAACCTGTGTGACAACCTCCATGAGTTTATAGAGGGCGTCAAGCTCTCCGAAGATGGGTTTCTAATGGGGAGCGATGACGCATCCGCCCTCGTTGCAAATGCGCAACAAATTGAAGACCTATTGACCGAGTTCGGCGGAGATTGTTTCCGCGGTAAACCTACTAATGCGGCTAGGCTTTCAAGATTCAGGGCCCAGCATCTCGACCAACTCTCGTCCATGAATAACCTGACGGCGGTCATGCACAATTACTCTCGCGAGTGGTCCATACACCTACTAACACTACCGAAGAGCAGTGTTCTTCACGTTCTCGGACACTGACCCCCTGGCCGTGGATAGATTGCATATAAAGTCTCAGCTTCTCGGCCACAAAGCTCGAAGACATCAAGAACAAACTACACGACCGACTTGAGGAGCTACCCGAGAAGAGAGTCTCAGACGCCCCTCGGTAACTCGCAGACAAGGATAACGCACCGGAGAAGTTCATGGACTTGACTTCATTGCAGCTGAAGTGGTTGCTCCAATACGGCCGACTATGTGTGAATATTCCCAGCTGTGGAGAGATGGTCTAGGTTATATCTCAACTTCAATGGCCCCAGCTTATGTCTGGTCCGTGTATACGGTGCATACTTTTGGCTCGAAGGCATCACAATTCGCCGCAAGTCGACATAGACAGAAAAGAAGAAGCAGGGCGACGACATATTCGTGAACATTGGGATGAAGCACTGCGGTGACAACCAGTTTACGGACGTGTACAACGAACCCATCGCCTTCTCACATGATGAGATCGCTGTGACCTTGAATGGAAATCGACAGTGTGAGCAGGAGACTGAGCGCCGTTGGCGCTGATGCCAGTGGGCCAATTGCTTTCAATCACAGTCGGCACAAAGAGTAGGTGTTTGGTCTCGGCATGACGCATGTGATGTGGCTTGTGGAAAGGCCGTAATTACGGCGAACATGAACATGTGATAATTTCGGGAGGTGTACGGAGTAGAGGGGTTGACGTTGCAGCACAACAATGTTCAGATGATCCAAGCCTTCAATCCGGATAAGCTAGCAATGGGGTACCACGCACCAGCCTGTTTCGAGTAGCCTCACTTAGACTACTGTGTCACCCTATGTAGGGTGCACATATCAAACCACGGGGTTCGACAAGGCCAAGAGGGGCGCGTAGCGGGATCTGCGGTCTAGGCAGATCCTGGGCTACGCCTAAAAGGGTGTACATAATGAGAGTACGCGAGGTCAAGACGAACCAAGCATCATCTCCGTTGGACGACTAGAATGACAAGAATGCATCTTTACATCTTTACACCACCATAGCGCTTGAAATCTCAGCAATGGCAACGCGGGAAGGACTGTTCTTCGACAACTCAAACTCGGTACTGCAACGGGGCCTCACTTGCAAAGGTGCTATTAAGCCTTTTGCGAACAACACCGATGAAAGGGTCGATTTTGATGTCATTGTCGTGGGAGCGGGGTACGCTGGCTTGACAGCCTGTAGAGATCTCTGCACAGCTGGTGAGTGTCAGAGAGGTGGTTGAAGTGGCATACATATCAATCGTGCTGCAGGTTTCAGTGTCCTCCTCCTAGAGGCCCGTGACAGGACAGGCGGGCGAACTTTCGCGACCGAGGTAGATGGACACCTTTATGAGATGGGAGGCACCTGGGTGCACTGGAACCAGCCGCATACGTATCGCGAGATGTCCAGATACGGCCTCACCAGCTTGTTGCCCAGCCATGAGCGGACATTCGGACTTGACAGCTGTACAATTCGTTTGAATGGTAAGACTTGCAATATCAGCCACGAGACAGCAGTATGTATGGGAGCTGGTATTGCGGGACTCCAAGCTAACATGACTCAGTCAGCGATGACAGAGAAGGCTTTCAGGTTAATGTGTGACGTTGATGGTGAGCTGTGCCAAAGTGTCATACCGTACCCTCATGATCCGCCTTCAACGCAGAAGCGAAATATTGGGAAGCGTTGTCCGTGGCACAGCGCCTCGACCAAATCAGGACGCACGTATGTGACGACGAGGCTGTTATCCTGCAAGCGCGTCTGCAGCATGTCTGGAGACGGGCTCACGCCTGCGGGAAACACGCATTTCGTGTGCTTTGACTGCAACGAAAAGTTTGGATCGCCCAAAGACGACGATCGGAGCTTTGCAGCAGATTGCAAGCATGTCCACGACATGGACATCCTGAAAACGGTAAGTGGCACACATTTGGGCAGCGCTCAGGCTAGCTGACAAGATCAGATCTGGCATGGCTGGAGCATAGATCCATTTGCCAAAGGAACTTGGTGCATGTATCCGCCAGATTGCAGTTTCGAATATTCGGCTGCACTCCAGGAACGGGCTGAAAATGTCTTGTTTGCCAATCAACTCGGACTGGGCGTCGGGCCGGCGTACATCGACGGCGCCATTGAGAGAGGCACGCTGGCGGCGAAGGATGTTGCTACTGAGTCGCGCACATCGTGATGGATGGCAGGTTAGAAATGAGAAGCAGTGTACGTAGTTGAATCTGTCAAGAACTTCGAGATGCGTAGCAGAGATGCGGGACAACGAGCTGTAGGGCACTCATATGAGCAGGGCTGATTTTATTCCCTATTTGGGAATATCCCGCGTCCGCGACTCCGAGCCCGGGGCCGGTGATGGATCCATTGCCATATTAGGCAGGTCAGCGGACCCTGCGTTTGTTTATGAATTCCATTTCCTGTACTCGTTTTGAAAGCTCGAAAGTCATCGGACATTCAAGTACATGCGTCCTATATTATTAGCAACACCAATTCATCTATTCGAAGGCCTGCAGAGGACCGGGCTCGTTCACTACGCTGAATGCACAGCAACAATGGTCCCCACAACCCGATCCATGGCACCCCCGAGATGCGCTTGGCAGCCTGACCCACTGTGTACGTGACATTGTGCCTGGCGGTCGCTCGCCGATTCAATGGAGCGACCTGGCGCTGCTCTTGGGGTTCGGATATTTGGCTCGTCGGTTGGGAGTGCTTTCAGCAGAAGTATTGGACCTCTTCGCGACCTGCCTGTTCATTTGTTGAGGAATTATGATGTTGAAGCTTCTGGCCAGGGCATTGCTTGAATAATATGTCCTGCTGTCGCAGATACTTCTACTAACCTAGATTATCATGCAATTTCCCTGGCATTTCTTCAATCGACCCGCTTCGTCCACGGACTCAGTGCGTTCAGAAAGCGTTTGTGCAAATCAGCATTACCGCTCCTCCTGAGGAGCTCCCCGTGCTCTTCACCGCCCAGTCTCTCAAAGAATAGCAGGATTCCAGCCCAAATAAAATCAGTGTAGGTGATGGAGTCGCCCAAGAAGAATGGCCCGGACGACACCTCTTTGAGCAACCCAGAAATTGTTGCGCGAATGGCGCAGCTCTATCGAACGCCCCAGGGTCGTGCTGTTTCTTGTAGACTTCCAGGTCCATACCCAGATCTTCTCGGCGAGTTTCAATAAAATACCCCAAACTGTGCTCGCCGAGAAATCTTTCTGCAACACCCGGTACGTAGATAGGTGTCAGTTGTGTCATGAGCTGGACGAGAATCGGCTGGAATCTGGATTGCAGCTGTGCATTCAAGGGCAAGCTTGGTTCTGGATGCCGCTGTTCAATGATTTCGGCAATTCTGTAGGAGTCGATTACATAGGACCCTTCGGGCATTTGCAACGCTGGGCACGTGGTCTTGGGGAAACCTTCGCGCTGATTTGGCGTGACACTGATGGAGTGAGTGAGCAGCAACAACACGTGGAGAGAGCCTGGATGTAAGAAACTCAAAGCGAATCACTGGGGGCTAAGCCGGGTCTGAATGTCTGGATATTCAAGCTGTCACGCCTTTAGTATAGCGACGAGGAAGTGTAGTAGCACCGTTAATTTTACCCTTTCTGTTGTATAATCGAGGCCCTTGTAGTTGAAAAGGAGGTCTGGCTGATTGCATATGATTTTAGCCACGCACGCATCAGGGCACATTTCATGAACTTACTTCTCCAGGTGTTCATGGACCAGCACACCCGCGGAGGCTTGGTAGGAATGTCAAATAGTTTGTACGTGTTATAAACCATGCTGCGTGCCTTGAACTCTATCCGTACAATGTCACTTGAAGTCTGAAGTTGAAAGGTTTTAGTTCTGATTCTGCAATGGGCGAGCGTCCTCCTAAAAGGACAAGCAGGATTGCGGAAATGGGTCGCAAAGCTGACAAGATAGCGGGGTCGCTTCAAAAAAAGTCAGCAAGCAGGACGACAGATCATGGATCGGCAAGCGCGGCACCTTTGTGGATGACGCTGGGTTCCTTAAGTGTGGGTGAGCAGTTGTCGCAGTACAAGTATTAGGATGCAGTTTCGCAGCAACTTGTCTGGTAGGCTTCTATTAATAGCCAAGTGTTCGAATTCAGTTCACTTTGCTTGATCACACTGACTTCCGCAACTGCCTGAGAGTCGGGATATTCGTCAGGGGTTCCCATATGCGACGATAGTATCTACCTTTAGTATATTCGCCCAAAACATTTCACTATCCCTGCTTTAAGTGATTATTTATTTATTTGTCTTGTTTGATATTATTCAGTCTAGATTTATCTAGAATAGTTCAAGAACTACGTTTCGAGATATCGAAACTTACGAGAATAGAGTAGAGTACATAGTGTTCGACTCGAAATCAGCACGAGGTTTCGAGGTTGCTCGAAACCTACATTTTCTAGAATGTCAACACTATTGTTATGAAGATAGACTCTTGCAAAGTCTATTTAAACTTTTTTCCCAACGAACTACAAAATATCGTCAATTTCATCAGGGATTTTATACCAGTGTCCTTGCTCCAAGTAACTTCGCCAATCAACCTGAAATCCTATCAACCTCATTACCTTGCACGCGTCTTCTCCTAGTGAATGATTTATTTTCTCATCTCTTACTCCATGGCCGAGGAACACGGGGGTTGCATTTACTAGTTGTGGTGTATCCTGGGTTTCCAGCTCAAGGGCCACCAAATCTCGGACATGTTGGAAAACTTTCGTAGCCGGGTCTTTTACTGCGTTCTCGCTATTGCTAGTGTAATCGAAGGGATTTTCGCCCGAGGTGAACGGGTTGTCGTCAAAACCTTGGTCGGGGCTAGGATTGAGAAGGTCTTCAATGTCCTGCCTGAAAGTCATCCAGCCGCTCATCCCTATGAATCCCCCTACTGGATGTTCAAGAGCGAGAAGACAAGTCAGCGCCATTGCGCAACCTTGGCTGAGGCCCCCCAGTATGATCTTCACACGGGCTATCTTGTTCTAGTCGTCGGTAAGGATATTGAAAATGTCTTGGAAGGATTCTTGCAGTCCTTGTAATTGAGTGTGGCTTCGGTGTGATGGGTCATCAAGTGATGCGACGTCAAACCACTGCGTCAATCTGGCCCGACTGAAAGCACTCGAACGACGCCGTTTCGACGTCGGGAAAATGAACCTTGCTCCGGGGAGAGCCTCGTCCAATCGTTGACCACTGGATGAGATACCAGTGTTCATGAACTCTTCGCCAAATTTGGCCCTATTCGAGCCTAGCCCATGAAGGAGGATAAAGCTGTAGGTATGGGTTGAAGTTGGCTCGACGATGAAGGGCAAGTTTGTGATCTCTCTCGGGCCGCAATTGTCGCTCTGGGATCTTTCCATTGCAAAATAAAGGCTTGACCGCATGTGATATCGTACCCTAGTAGGAGTCGAAATTTGGCACCAGTATCTGTGTATGGATACGGAGAAGAGGCATCTACTGCGAGTTGTGGCTGTCGACGCGGAGCATTGAAATTTGGATTGCAGCGCGGTGCATTTCCTTCCTGTATCTTATCACCCTATTTTGTGCGGGCGTACTTTCTTCGGAGGCAAAAGTGCTTACATTAGTGCCGAGACACCTCCCCTACCGCAACCCCCTCTTCACCCACCAATCATTGTGAAGTCGCCGAAAGTACTATTGCAATTTGCGACCCCGAGGGCGCACTCATCATGAGACGGCAAATATCGCAACGAGAGCTCGACGAAGCCACACTATTTGGCCCATACTGTGCTGTGCATCTCCTGCAAGATGGCACGACTATCGTCAAGACTTGCGAAAACACGCGAAGCACAGAAGCGAATACGATAAAGTTCGTTCGTGAGAACACAAGCATACTACTAGAGTGCATACGAAGACGAGGATTCAGGCCGGATTCGCATTGTCATGGAGTATGTCGACGGGAAGACGCTGGAAATGGCCTAGAGCAAGTACACTAAGGAGGGGAAAGGCGACGTTTCAAAGCAACATCGTGGTTGTTCCAACGAACCCCGACAGATCAAGGGAAATCATAGAGAGAACGAAGATCGCTTAGGTAATCGTTATGCACTATTTTGAATGCTTTGCACATGGTGTCTACCATCTGTGATTCTGTATGGTATTTTGTCTATTGCCGAGGACGTCGGCCAAGAAGAGGGAAAATCTCGTCCACGTAGTTTTGTTTATAAAGCGCGTTGAACTGAAAGGTTTTCGGCAGCCACTCTCCAAAACGTGTCTCGCAAAGCGTGCAAACCAATGACCAAAGATCCACCCCAAAGTGTTACAGACACTGAATGTATTCGTAAATGGGCTCTAGTTAGAGTTGAAAGACTCAGCAGTCACTCACATCCACTAGATAAACTCAGCTGTTGATACAATCGTTAACGCTTGTGACCCTCCAGCTTCATCACTTCGGGACTCGACTGTGGCGACTATTCAGTCTCGTAGTTGTCACCTGCCGTCCTACGACAAGATGACCTCTTTTCTTCCTATACTGCAGCTAGTCGAGACCTGAACGTCATGTCGCGCTAGGGTTCCTTAGTTGTGGCAGGAAATCCAAGTTCAATGGCAAATGTTCCTCGAAGCAACCTTCTGACTATAAGGTAAGTTCCACGGTAGCTGTATGACGTCTAACGAGAAGGGCAAGACCTATATGAAACCCTTTCTGTCCACAGCCATGGATTGTGGGCAAAGTAACAAACAAAGAAATGAAATTATCAGACAATAGGGGCGCGCCTCGCTTGGTTACGTCAATTTTTACGGAGAGAAAAGGCAAATTGATACCAGCGGAAGCAGAAAAGCCCCTTTTATTTGTTCCCAACCCATCGTCTGAGGTCTTTTGACAATCTATATCATAGAAACAACTCAGGATCAACCCCAAGCTCAAGACACGTAGCCTTAAAGCTAATTTTCCTCAACTCCCTGGGTCAATGCCAGATTCCAAGAATCCATGCATTAGTTAGTGCAGCCATAAAGCAAAGGTTGAGGTATAGGTTAATTCTTTGACCTTTATTTTCCTCAGTGTTGGTCGACTCAGCGTTGGTCGGCTCAGCGTTGTCAATCGCGGAACTGGTAGGCCCTGGACCCTCATCCGCCCACGACGACAGGGAACTGGTCTCACTGCTTGTCCAGGCACGAGCCAAATCCCAACCCGTGGTGGCAGTATGACAGAAGATAAAGGGGGTGGGCGTCGTGGCATCGAGATCTTGGTAGATATCGTGCGTAGCGCAGACGGCGTCGTCTTTTAGACTGAGCGGGCACATATGGTATTAGCTATAAGCTTGGACAATGCAAAACAGAAGTTGCGCCAGGAACAACTTGTCGCAGGTGTACCTACCAAGCAATCATGTCGCCGTCGGCACCAAAAGCAATATTGCTTGAGCAGGCCGCGTAAACATCATCACGACCGCAGCCAGCATACCCATTTATCACCGTGAATGGGGAACTCATGCATTCCCAGTAGACTTTTCAGAAACACTTAATATCGTAAATGAGCTCCCACTCGGAGCTTATAGAGGGTTTATGGTGTCCAAAATGATTTCATACTCACAAGTGCTCTCGTCACCGACAGAGTCGGTGAACATTCCTAAGCCGATTAAATAGTCATTGTCTGGCTCTGTAGTTGTTTGGACAGAAAAAAACTGGGTTGCGTCGCCAGTGACACCATAATAGGCGCGGGCTTCGAGAAATGGTGTTACGGAAGCCAAGGGGGCTGCAGTCCCAGTGTGAGACTGTGTGGAGCTGAGAGCCGTGCTGACGAACAAGGCAACGTAAGACAGAGTAATTAATGACATATTATCATATAAAAGGTGGGAGCAAGACGTCGGATTGTACTTCTGGTGTTCTTTGTCGAAATGTCAACCTGAAAAGGATCGGAGCATCTGTTATATACTTACGCAGAAGGTACCCTAAATACTGGGACAGGTAGTGTCAGCCGCAGAAAGAGAGTGGGTGTGTGTGAGTCCAGCTAAGGCGTTTAGGCTCTGTTCTTGGAGGTCTAGAAGAACTAAAAGACACCCAATTCCAATGCTAAAAGCAATCTGTGCCACTATCGTACAATCAAGACTATGAGGCACAGACTATTAGTCCCATGGACTGCGCTGTGGCGGAGAGATCCACTAAGAGCAATCTCGATTTGACCACAGATAGTTCTAGCTTGTTGAACACACATGCCAAGTATAGGCTATCTCCTTGGCAAGTCTCGGTCTTGGCCGCATTACATGAGACTTCTCGTGGAAGCTAGGCAGCCCTAGCCGTGAGTCTGTTCCCGCTAACATCCGCGAGGGCACGAGCCGCGCGCGGTTCTGCCCGTGTCATCAGCCACCAAAATAGGATTGAAATAATACAAAGTTTACCGCCTTGCTTGCACTTGCATTAGACATGCCTATCTTAGCTGATTACGCTGATTTCTTCGTTAAGAAGACATACTAATCATCACACCGGCTGTTGCCTGTGTCACTCCTGAGTATAGCTAGTCATTTCAGCTGGCACTAGCCAATGTCTCAGGCTCTCAGCCTCGGGGCTATCTACCGCTTGGCACGGCCCATGATCCTTTCAGCCAGCCCGCTCCCCTAGAAAACCCTCGGGGTTCCAAGATAGATAGAGAAGACACAATGCCTTTGATAGACCTCTGGCCAAGCCATGTTGTTATATGTATGACCATGATGGAGCCTTTGTCGTGAGGAACTGGGTTCTCAATCGTGATGTTGGATTCGGTCTATCTGAATATCAGACCAGAGGCATTGCTAGCGAAGCCACTGGGGAGCTCCTGGTCCAACTCCGCTGGAGACGTAGCGAGGAATTTGCCTCTTGGATACTGTCTCCGACGAATCGGAAAAGGTGAACGAGAGAGCTCATAGTCCAGAAGGCGACGTTCATATTCAAATGTGCTTTAGTTGAACTATCATGTCGGCTTGCAGCGGTGGTGTGGATTGCTGCAGCTCGTTCACCTGACGGCGGTGGCTGTAGGGGCGGAGGCAACTGGCTCAGCTGCGAAGGTGACGTTGGGACAAAGATACGGAAACGCCCTCACGGCTGCCGCCTACGATGGTACAGTTAACGTAATCGAGAGCCTGATTAGCTATAACGCCGACGTCAACGCGCCCGACGGCTGGGCCTCGCAGACTGCCGCCGGACAAGGGCACATAGAGGTTGTTCAATTGCTTTTGAAACACGGGGAAGACGTGAATGCCTTCAGAGTACATGATAATATGCTACAGGGGACTTCTCTTCAAGCTGCTGTCAAAGCTGGTCATGTAGGAATCGCTAGCCTTCTTCTCGAGCACGGCGCGGACCCCAACCGAGGCGGGTATCTGCATGAGCATCCCATCATTGCAGCTGCAACCAATAGCGACATGGAAATAATACAGCGTCTCCTCCAGGCCAGGGTGAATCTGGATTTCACTGGAAGATCAAACATGGCTAAGTGGCTGGGCCTATTGCTTCAGGTTCCACGATTCTGCCGCAAGAAACCACCTGCTCGCTTGACGCTGGTGCGGACATCAAACTTCCAGATTAGAAAAAGGCGACACGGCGCTAATGATGGAGGCGTTTAACGAAAAAGCTCGGCTGGTGCAGTTGCTGCTCGATCGTGGTGCCGACGTGCTGCATGCGAATTGGAACGGCTTCAACGCCCTACAATGAGCAGTCATGAGCGGGGACACAGAGTGTATCAGCGTCATTTGTGAACATGTAACAGTGCTGATGGAGCTGCTACGAGTGGAATTTGCGTCTAGTAATCCCGTGGCGTCTGCTCTGGTACGCAAGGTTGAGAACAGAGACCGAGGCCTTGATTACGGCAATTGTCCAGCAGGAGAACCAGGAATCACCAGGTTCCATTAACTGACGGGACTAGTCTTCCGTGGGAGAACTGTCGGCATTGGCTTCATTACCTGGGCCTGGACCGGAAGGCTCTCTTCTAGCCTTGAACTTGGCCTACCCCGTTCGCACTAGAGAGATGGCGGTTGCGCACCACTTGATCCCCTCGAACACCCGCAGCCTACGAGATTCGATGGAGAAGCAACTGGAGAGACAGAGTGTGTGGGCAACTTGGGGTGGCTCCAAGACTCCAACAACGGAGGACCAGGACTACAAGGTGTTCCTCAGCCACATCCAGCTCACGATAGCTACGCCGGAGGGTTCACCATGGCTACATCAAGTGAACCATCGTTCGAGCAGAAATACGGCCGCTCTGCACATCAGTCGGACTCGTGCTTCTCAAGACATCCATTGGTTCGTGTGTCTGAATTTGTGGATCTTACGCTTGTTCATGCCACTCTATTCTATAACCTCTGTCCTATCTAGTCTATAACTCCGGCTTAAACTCATTTCAGAGCGCTTTTAGCAAAAGCTTCGGCTGCTTTCGCAGCATTTGCCTTTCGTTCGCTGTATCGATCCTCGAACAATTTGTGGTGCTGGCGCATAATAATGGTATACTTGACCAGCTCTTCCATGCAATCTACCAGTCTATCGCGGTTTCCGCTCGGCAGCAAACGAGCCTTGCCGCTGCCATCGCCTCCTTCGTCTTGAAATTGCTTGAAAGCTGTCGGGATGCTCGACTGGTTAGGGATCGTGAACATCCTCATCCATCGACCCAGGACACGGAGACTGTTGACGGTGTTGAATGACTGACTGCCACCATTTACCTGGACAATGGCCAGAGTTCGTCCTTGTGTCGGCCTCACGGAGCCCGTGGACAGCGGAATCCAGTCAATCTGGTTCTTGAAGACGGCAGTCAAGTTGCCATGCTGCTCAGGCGAGCACCAAACGTGTGCGTCGCTCCACAGGGATAGCTCGCGAAGTTCCTGGACGGCCGGGTGATCCGTAGAGACCGAATCACGAATGGGAAGCTGCGAGGGATTGAAGACGCGCACGTCGCATCCGAGCCTGTGGAGGATGCGGGCAGCCTCAAAGGCTGCGAGCTTGGAATAGGATCTGTGATGTCTCAGTCACTGCCTCGAGTTCTGTCGCGAGTTTGTGCCACTGACCGTTTTCGCAGACTCCCGTATAGAACAAGGATCTTGAGCCGGGCGCCTGTCTTCTCCAGGTCCGCCTGAGCCATCGCGGTGACAGTGTCGAGCTCTAGTTCCGACACCCAATCGTCTGCCGCACCCTCGTGATCCAGGAGAAATGGCCTGTACCTCGCCCTGGTTGCAGGTTCATCTTGAGCCTCGCTGATGGACAGACCTGGGGAAGCAATGACGCCGCCATTGGCTTTGGGAGGACATGGGTTTTGATCTTTGGCATGGCCGTGCACCAATTTCTCGGGTGATGGAGAAGACATGGCTGTTGAGGCAAAAGAGGATGTGAAGAACCGGGGCGAGTAATTAAGAAGCAGATGTGAACGCCAGCAAGCAATTGTGCGGAGGCGAGTCCCCATTCTGCATGGACACAACGAGTGAGGACGATGGGAAGACAGGCGTTGATAATAGTGGACGATGTTGCCTCTTAGCTCGCCTAGCTGCATAAATACGATATTTCTCTATCCGATTGAAGCTTAGCTATCACCGGCCACGTAGGATGTTTCTAAACCTTCTCTCCACGGATATAGTGATAGGTTTGGAGCCATACAATCATGGGCTTGACTCGCATCAGCCATGCTCACCTCAGTTCGTAAAGAAAATGTGTAAACAGGAGCCCACGTGCGCGTACATTGTAGATTGCCCGTCGGGGGAAATCTGCAAGCGTTGAGCATCGACCAATCATATACGGGGCCTGACACATGCACAGGGATCAAACAAATGTTTGAGACAGTCCGCAAGCGAGAAATCAAAAGCACTCAATCTGACAAAAGAATCGAGCTGGTGTGTGCATTTGTCTTCAGAGTATAATTGAACAATCTTATTTTATAACTACCTGCCCTAAACAAAGATTCGCCCGACATGCTCTCTCTATAGTGTGGCAAAACTTACTTCCCGGGTATCCAAAATGCCGACAATTTCCCCGAAAAATCCTGCGATACTGGCTATTCGTACTGTGACATCGAAGCAACTCAACAACATTACTCTACAATAGTCTCTCCACCGTATTCATGCCTAGGAAGGTCTGGCTCAATAAGGGCGTGGTCGCTCTTGGTCACCTTGAACTAATATCTGACTCGCGCGTTCTAGATCAGAAAACCGGCCTCTGCGACCGAAAACCGCGAAAATCAGCGTCGCTCGCGTGCTCGTCGCAAAGAACTCGTTCAGGACCTACAAGAGAAGGTCGCCCGTTTCGAGCGCGAGGGGATTCAGGCCAGCATCGAACTTCAACGGGCTGCCAAGGCTCTTGAACTTGAGAACCATCGGCTCCGAGCGCTGCTCTACCGCAAAGGTGTCGCGCATGATGAGATCGCTCGCCACCTCTGTGCGACCGGATGCGATGATGCGCTGACGGCCAATCACTCCTCCGAACCTGGTCAGCATCCTCCACCAACAAGAGTACCAGATGCTTGCTGTGCGAAAAGATTAGCGAGGAATCCCGAAACTCTGACAAATCCACCAGCGCTAAATCCGACATTTCCGTCGGGCGATACCTACTCTCCACGACATCGGCGGCAAGATCGCTTGCCTAGTGTCGTGTCTCCTGGGCTATCACAAGTTCGTCCGGTGGTCTCACTCAGATTTCCAAATGCCGGACTGGAGGACTATGCCAGTAAGGGAGCACCTGCTTCGGGCGCCCGGAAGGAAATGTTACCGCCATTCCTCTACCCACCTCAAGTATCCGCGAACTCGTCGCCTCTTGCGAGCAGCACGATGTCTTGTAAAACAGCCGTTGGTCTAGTGGCAGGCATGCACCATAGCTCTCAAACAGAAGAGATCAAGGGCTTGCTGCATTGCGGACAAACGGATAATTGCGAGGTCGAGACCTCGGAAGTGTTCTCAGTGATAGATCAGATACTATAAGTCTAGTAGCCGTGAGCCCTTAGTACGCGCTACACCAATTCCCCCAAAGAGGCAGTTTGGTACGCTTCTCCCTCTGCAGCCTATCCTGATCTTTAGCTAAACTTGTGTATTTCTGACGAAGCTTATACTCGAGGACGAGCCAGTCTGGCTCTGTCGCCTCGGGTAGGGCTTCAGGAGGTGGTTGATTGCTCTCAGTATCTTCATGCTCTGTGTCGCCTCTGACTTTCTTCTCCCGATTAACAATATTTTCCATTGTACCCTCTTCCCAGTCGTCCGCAGATCTGACGGTGACTCCGGGAGGTTTTCCACACAAGATGTCGTGGTCGGTGACCCAGTGGAAGAGATCACTGCCAGTGTTCCGATGCGCACCCAAGCCGTTGAACTCGATGATTTGCGCCTTCCATTCGCCGTAGTCGGAAGAAGGTGGAGTTACCAAAACGTCCATGGTGCAGGTATCGAAGGGTAAGTGCTGCTATCGAAGGGTAAGTGCTGCTTGACGCAATCCCAGACGGCAGTGATAGCGGGGACAAAGCCCTCGGAATACTTCTCCCTCCAACCGAGCTTCTCCCACCACATGTCTTGGCTGATTGCAGTGACACGGCCATCACAGTAAAAGACACGGATGTCCCGAGCGAGCTCAATCTCAGGCGACCATCTCTGGATTATAATGGCCTCGCCTGGATCGTCGTCTCAAACCTTCGCAGCCAAGGACAAAAGTCGCCCAACGGAGCGACCGCTCGTCAGGAAGCGCCGCACATTTGACTCGGCATCGGGACTGACAGCACTGGGCTTTGTAGTTGGAACATTCAAAGCGAAGCTATCCTTGGTGGATGTGGCACTCAACCTGACGAAGATTTTGTCTGGTGCCGCTAGCCTACAACTTTCGTCTCACATTCGCTGGATGTCACCGAGAATGGCCTGGCCGAATTCTGTCTTGAGAGCTTCATTGATGCCGGACTCAAGCAGCGCCCGGATCATTTTGAGCTTCGCTGCATGAGCTCGCAGAAACAGGAAACATGTTGAT
The DNA here is from genome assembly GCF_022114955.1 of Emericellopsis cladophorae. Classification (NCBI taxonomy): domain Eukaryota; kingdom Fungi; phylum Ascomycota; class Sordariomycetes; order Hypocreales; family Bionectriaceae; genus Emericellopsis; species Emericellopsis cladophorae. Next base: position 53,695 of record NW_026250965.1, on the reverse strand, counting down.
GAGTTCCGTTGCCATGTACGGCGCTCACTCAGGATTGTACCACAGGTGATAAATATAGCGATTGTTGGCTTCGGCGTATAACGAGTCGAATTCTTCGCTTCCTGTTCCAATGTAGCTTCTCCACGGGTGCAATGCGTGACGATTGTGGAAGTTGGCCAGAGACCAGTGTCGGAAGGGATCTTGAGCCGGAGGCAGGGCTGTATAGTAAGACCGAGGCCCCATGTACTCAATGAAAATAGGACATTGTGCTCTCATGGTGGGTGTTGATGCTGAACGACGTTTTTAAGAAGTGTAGAAGTAGGCAGAAGTGAGAGAGGGTTTAGAAGCATTCGATACTACTCTACTAGACAGTATGCTTGCCTGACCACACTAAAATCAAAGGCTTCGGCGGCGAGATGAAGTGATAGTAGCCCAGTTAAATCGCCTTCTTGTTGTGTGGAGAGGTTCGAGTCTATGTAAGAACATACATGTATACGCCCATGGGGCCTACACTCGCATCGGGCGCACTTATCCGCGGCCTCAAGATGGCGCGGTCCGTGCCATAGATCTTACCATTTGAAATATGTCCTCTCAAACCAGACAGAACTTTGATTTGCTTGAGTTTGAACCAATAGAGAAACGCCACAACATTGAATCTGGCTCTGACTGGCAAGACCTCTGCTAGACACGACCGGGGGTGTGTGTGACTCTGGAGGCAAACGGAAGACTGGTTCACCAAGTCCCGACTTCGCTCCCCCATCCGCTGTTCCACTACCTTCACCGAGCCATCTGCCTTGGACTCGAAACTGGTGACGCTGCCCACTATGCCTGAGCCCCTTTGTGCTGATAACAGTGTGAGGAGACACGTGCATCCGCATGTAGACTTGTGATGGAACCAGCGGCTGTATGCGAAGTCTTGAGAAGGGGTCTCAGTTGCATGTGATCGATGGGAGTTGCATGTGGCTGCATGCTGAGCCTTCCTGGACAGGTTGCGCCAACCCAGGAAACCTGAATATCTTCATCTTGAGGCAATGTTCACGGTATGCAAGGTGGGTGGCTTTGATAGGAGCATCTGATCCAGACATGCCGATTGCCGCTCTAGTTTCTATGAGTATACTCTCTCAAATCTTACTGGCTTGACTGCTGATCCCAAGCCTGGAGCAGGACCCTCACATTCTCCAGCTTGCAGATCCCATTCGATAGCGGAGACCACGCCGGAACTGTCTCTATGAAATGACAGGAGAAGGAGGGGAACCTCATGTATAGCTCCATGCCCCTTGGTGTCTTCCCCAAGATCATAAACCTCAATATTGTGCATGAACACCTCGTTTATGAACAATCCTACGTATTCTGATGGTGAAGGCTGTGTAGTGTAGGAATTCGCGACGTCACCGATTCCTCCACGAGTACGTCCCAGATGCCCTTTGAGGTCTCTGACGCTTTTTGAGCGTACAATTCCAGCGGGACGCGCGGCCTCATATTGAACAATTCCTGTGTTAACGCCTGTGCTCTGAGATCTGACGGATCTCCACAAGAGGGCGACGAATTCGCTATCACAACAATAGCGCTCCTAGTCGCAGGGAACGTATAAAGTGAATTAAAATACCCTTGGAACTCGCCCCAGTGAGCTAGCGTTAGTCTGGGCTCGCTGGTCTGACCGATCATGGGTCGATCCGGAAGCAGAGCGACATTCGGGCCTATGAAAGATAACCAGCGAGAGGGCAGAGTATGGCGGAACCATCCCATGCCGTACGATTCTCTCCCAAGACTATCTTCGTACGTGATTGGATGATGACAGCATCTAGTGTATTTGATGCCGGGAAGCTTTGAGCTTGCTGAGCTATCATCGAGAGAGGACTCCGATGCCATGACCGAGTTGCTCCAGAGGAGCATGTGGTTAACAGAACTTCGAACAAATCCGGCCGCGCCCTAGGTATCGCCGTCCTCGAGCTTTGGATCCCCAAGTAAAATGGGCGTACTGTCGTCAAGGATCGTATATCCCTTGGGGACATTGTTGTCTTTGTATTCAGCCGCGCTCGTACAGGTCCTTGCCATTTCCAGGGGTTCGAAAAAAAATGTTATACTTGATAGCTTGCCCAGTGCTGGTGTCGCACACCTTTGCAATCAGCTCACGAACGACCCCACAGACGGAGTTGTTCTAGAGCTACGTTGAACGGAGGTCGTATGCAACCGGGAGATTGGAGGCTATCCTGACCTGGTCGGAGCCATTGTTGTAATACTCGTCGTGGAACCCCATGACGACATGGTCTAATGCGGCAAGGCCAGTTCCGTGAGAGCAAACGTCGTTGAGCGTGGCTCTCTTGCTGATCTCTGGATCGTTCGGTGTCTCTTGAAATCCGGCAAGTAAGTGGAAATGGGCTTTGTCCAGCTTAATTTGCCCTCACTCTCTAATTTGGCACAGGTCGCAGACGCGAAAGCCTTGGAGCAAGATTCGACAAGGTAAAGCGTATCTCCATCAGGGACCCGTCCTTGTTCAATATCCGCGAGGCCTTCTCCGTGACGGAAGACAATCTGCCCATGATGAAGTACACCCCATGACACAGACGCTCCGTGTCACCAGTCGCTTTCCTGGAGACGGTGGCTAATCATGAGCTCATTTCGGGTGAACCGCCAACCTGGGACGGTCCTACCCAAGAGAGTCCTGCCAGTTGGATGGGCTATCTCGCTTTCCTCAACTCGACCACGATCCCAGAGAGCCTTCGTTGTCACCATATTGTCTCTTTGGCCGGAGACACGATTCTTGGTTTCATTCCTTCGTGATATTTGCCGATTGTTGACGGCGTTGCCTGCGACCAATGCCAATCCCAGCCGCTCGAGCCACGGAGATCCGTTCAGACACGACACGAATGCACATCAACTGAGAGCAGCAGACAGCACAAACATGAAAGCAGCAGGGATTTTGGTGAGCAGGCGTGTTACAATGAGGCTAGCCGTAGCACCACGGGCTTCTTGTTGCATCACAGAACGTCGTGGAACAACAGGGCTTCCCAGTAAAGCTCTGTATCTCTCCTCCGAGCCAGCCCTCTGGTTCAAAATTCAAGAACCTGGCGTTTCGTCTACGCCAGCACTTTGAGGCCCTGGTTTTTCTAAGAACAGAGTCTCTGGACGCAAAATCGTAGAAACCGGGTCGCGGGCCTGGGAGACGATATACCAGTCTTGCCAGCAAACAAGCCGTCCTGGCCCCAGTCTGACTGGACCGTCTTTCCTAGCACTCACCACGAGCCTTGTTTCCCATCACAACCGTCTGCTCCGCGGTAGGGTTCTCAGCCTCCGCCTCACTCGAGTTGACCACCGGGGCTTCTTTCAAGCTGTAAGTGTCGAGCTGCATTCCAAAGGTGTCAGCGAGTGTTTCAAAACTTGATGGAAGTCTGGTGAATCACTTACCCATTTGACAACGAACAGTACGCCGGTCACCGCTGCGCATGCGCACAGCATGGCGATGCTTCCCTTCCTCCAGTAAGGTGCGTCAGTGGCCGGGTACATGGCGATGCCCCAGAAGGTCCACAGGATCAGGCCCGACCCAGCCATCATGGAGAGCGTCACCGCGCGGTGCGCGTCGTCGCCACCGCGGGACAGCACAATGTTGGCCCAGCCGTACAGTAGCGGGGAGATGGCGAACGAGGAACCGGACGCGTAGAAGGCGAAGAAGTAGGCCGCGCGCGGCGCATCGGGAATGATGAGGATGATGGCGCAGACGACCTGCACGAGGACTATGGCGATGCCGGTGCGGACCCGGTGGCCCGTCCTGTCGAGGTACGCTGCCGTACCAAGCTCGGCGATGATGCCGACGCCCTGGATGCCCAGCGGGTAGGTGTTTACGTTTGACTGCGTGTAGGGGTTGCCTTGATAGTTCTTGAGCCAGAGGAGGAACAGCCCCTGGAGCGGAAAGGCCTGCAGAGCCGAGGCACAGATGGAGAAAAAGATGAGGCAGTACCTAAGCACTGTGGTCAGTTACCATTTCTACTTGGCGCCAAGGTGGAATTCAGAGGTGTGCTTGGGAAAGCAACTTACATGGCCGGTGTTGCGCAGACGCGCTTGAACAGCGACAAAGGACTGATGCTGTTGCTGTCTGCGCGCTTGGGCGGCACCCGACTCAGGGCCAGCGCCCTCTCCCGCGGGCTGAGATAGCTTGCGCGGGTCTTCTCAGGAGTGTCTGGAAGGTAAAGGAAACCCATGACGGAGATGGGCAAGGTGATGATGCCGTCAATGAGGAACACCCACTGCCAGCCCTTGAGACCGGCGTGGCCGTCCATGCCCTCGCGGATGGCGGTCATCATAACGCCCGCGAACATGGTGCCGACCTGCCCAGCAATAGTAAAGACGGCGGTGCGCTTGACGAGCTCCGACGGCTTGCTATGTGTCCATCGGTGGTTAGCTGACGGGGAAGGAGTGTGATGGGGGGACAACGTACTACCACGAGCCGATAATGAAGACGCAGCCGGGATAAGTGCTGGCCTCTGCGAGGCCCATGAGGAACCGCACGGCGCAGAGCTGAGGGTAGGTCTTGCAGCCAGCGGAGGCCATAGTAAGGCATCCCCAGAGGACGACCATGGAGGGCAGCCAGATTCGGGGCGCAATCTTCTGAATGATGAGCGCGTTTGGGATCTGGCCGACGACAAGCCTGTAGACATCGGTCCGTTAGCGATAACGCCCCTGGTCGAGAAGGGAGGCCCTTTGTGGGATACTTGCCCTGCCGTCGTCACGGATAGGACGATGTTGTACTGGTTCCCCACCATCTGGAGGTCTTCTCTAAGACCGGCGACCTGTTGCGGGGTGTTAATGTCATTGGGCAGAGCAAAGCCTCTCCAAGTATCTACATACGTAGGCATTGGCAAATGACGCGCGGTCTGAAGCCAGCACTGAGTTAGTCAAAGCTCGCAATACTCTGTTCGTTGTGGACACTGAAAAAGTGATGACTGACCAAGATAATTGAAGAAGTAGCTGAAGCAGGAGTAGGTCTTTCCAATTATCAGAGAACTATACTGTCACACAGCGAATGGCGGGCAACCGTACCAGGATGACCAAATCTAAAACGGATTTGTCAGTTTCGAGCACATGAGATAATGTGTGAAAACGTTGTGAGTGGAGGTTTCTTACCGAGCTTCCATAGGAGACGACGCTCCTCCTTCGCCCGGTCCTTGTCCTCACTAGAGGTGCCTTGGATGAACATGTCAGTAAATGACGGTCGCAATAGTGTGGCCACATGAGGCAATGCGACATACCCCTGGCCTCACCAGCAACCGATTTTGAGGAAAATCCCATGGCGATGGATGAATGTGCTCGCTTCTTTTCAAATTAGATCAGATAAGGAGAGCAAGTCCGGCGCGACGAAGATCTGATAAAACCGGGAGCCATCCGCCTTATAAAAACGCGAATAAACCCTAATTTCCTGCCCCATAGAGGCACTAATGACACACGAAAATACCCATCCTTAACTCGCTCGCGTGGGAACCCGCAACGACGCGTTCCAGGCTTCCAGCATGAGGGACTAAGAAATTTCTTCCAACGGTGGGGAGCGGAGGCGGACGCGATCCAGCCCACGATACAAAAGGAGTGGACTGATTGATAAAATTGCCCCGACGCCAAGAAAGTAGTAAGGTTTGCTAATCACGAGCTCGCGACAAGTGCGACACGCTAACCCCACAATATATGATCAATGCACAGAGCGCGCCATGCTAAAGGGACAGAGAGGCATCCAAGACTTCGCGGATACGGGATCGCTGGCACGATGGCTGTGCGAGTGCGCGAGACGAGCTGAAATCCAGTGCTCGCGGCGATTCGGTAAGTTGCTCTCTATACTACTCCTAGTAGGTCTTAGAATGGTAAACAGTACCTAACAACAGGAACGCGAACAGAGTACAGGTCCTGTTCCCACCACTTTGTTGCATACGCCTTCAAGCTGAACAGAAAGTCTGATACGAATTCCAGCCCATTAGTGTCCGCGCAGGATATAGCATCCTTGGGTATGTCAACTCCACCGCTCATGCCCTTCTCGTTGCCACTCACTGCAGCATCTTGTGCCCCGCGGAGGTGGAATGAGTTCTCAAACTCTGGAGATGCAGTGAAACCACTCGACAGATCGACCAGCCCTCCCAGAAGCTTGAACGAAAGCATTACAGATAGGTCAGCGCCAACATCAAGAGCCACGTCAGCGGATTGAGAGGCGTTGGCAAAGGTGTCAAAGTCCGGCTCCCAGCCCGACGTGGTGGTTTTGAACCCGTCCAGCATATCCAGATGGACGTTTCCGGTCGGTAGAGAAAAGTCCACGCCAGCGTAAAGGTCAACAGCAGCGGAAGCCTCAACGTTGACGTAAAGGCCGAATGCAAGTCCAGGACCGAGCGACACTACCCCAGGGACGTCGATAAATGAGAAGGCGAGATCGTCAGGCTGATACTGCACTGCCTCCTGGAAAGCCGCCTGGACCGATGCCGAAACGACGGCTGAAGAGTCAAATGCAGCGTCAAGGTCGAAGTAGAGCTCTTGAAGCTTGAAGCCCCAGAAGCTGTACTTGAGTTTCCCGGACAAGGTGAGTTTCGACGAGAACCAGGCTTCCTCGGCCGTAATGTCGATGAACTCCCCATCGGTGAACAGTGTTGTGTGTTCCTCGAGGCCTTCGGCTATGTCAATCGACCAACTCGGTGAGAGATTGAGCCGCCGCATCAAAGTTGCTGCAGGCAGTGACGTGAAAGTCATCTCCATTTCACCTGCAAGGCCTGGTAGGTCGCCTGGGGTAGCATGAACTTGAATAGACAAGTTGTCCAAGTCCGAGGTGATGCCGTCAACCACGAAATATCCTCGCTCAAACTCAGCTGCGCATCCTTCATCAAGAGAGCCAGTGATGAGAACAAAGGGCTCACCGCCAGTGTTCCAGTCCTTGACAGCCTCTTCGAAGCCGGCATCGTCTTCGAAGACTACAGAGAGCACGTTGGCATCGCATGAGGTCTTGCGAATAGACGCAATATTCTCGAGGACAACAGCGGGGTGCTTGAAAGCGAGGCTCATATTGATGCTGCCTGTCGTAGTGTTCTTATCCTCGGCAGGGGGGGCGTACGCAAGGGTGACGTTTTGAGCCGGGACGAAGTTCTTGGGGTCGGCGCGGTCAACTTTGGGCGCTGAGCAGGGCTTGAACGTATGCGTCGTGTTGTGAGGAGTGGTCTGGCCGATGGGTGGCTTCTTGTGCACAGGACGCCTAGAAGTTGGCTGAGTCTGTGCTGGGCGCTCACTTGTCGAGGTGGAAGATGCCTTGACGGACGTGGTGGCAATCAAAGGTGGCTCGACCGTTGAAGACACTGAAACGGTTGCCGTTCCTTCAGGTCCGAGACTGGTGTATTGCTCAGGCATTTCCACCACAATGACAGTAGTTCGGCACTGGCATGACTCTTGAGCTATCACGTTCCCAGCTAAGACAAGAAGCCCTGCAAGGCCTGACTTGAGAAGAGATGCCTGCATTGTTGGTTGAAATCAAGTGACGAGTAAATGAGTGACGGATAAATGAGTGACGGTAATGAGTGGACGCTCTCACGATGGCCGAGCTCAACGGGAGTAGCTGGACAACAGAGTCGGGAGGCATTGCTGAGTGCGCAGTGCTATACTTAAATACTGTACTTCTCCACGAGCCTTTCTTCTACCGTAACGATACTTGATGGTAGCTAGTAAATTGCATGTGGATGCAAACGCTCTGCCCAGCTTTACCTGAAGCTCTCTTATCAAATAACCAGGGTTAACTACGACCCCGCGGTAGTCCGATAACAGCCTCCGCGTTGTACCGCCTATATCACCGCTATTATATGCCGTGATTTCGGCATGGCTCACCTAAACGCGTGTCTTGGCTACGGGTCTGGTGTCACAATGCATACGCCAAGTCCTTGACTCGCACCTGAATACTATTGAACTCTCTTGAGCTTCATATGCCGACCCTGCGAGTTTAATCAGCATGTCTATACCTCGGCGTGCCAGAACTACCAGCAATGGGATGCCAAGTGGTCGCAGGACTCGGAAGTTATCCGAGAAATATGCGATCAGCTCACACGTGCCACGTGGCCTCCCGCCCTGCCCCTTCTTACAGTTTACTACAACAAAAACCTTCGGCGTTATTTTAATCATGCGGTCGGATAAGGAAGCGGACCAGATACCTTCATTGAGAGAGGTCAGGAAGCGAAATTCAACATAGCTAACAGCCTGTCGCTCCGGCAACCGTGCACCGCTTAGCTACTGCGTCGACTCTGACCGCCTACCCGAGTAGTTACTTCGTGGGTTAGCTTGGACATTCGACGTCAAGACTGCCTGATCGTGACCAAGTTCGTATGACTCGGCCGGTATCTCCTTTGTGCTCTTTGTGGTGGCGTCGACATGGAAGGACCTTGTCAGTATTATCTCGCCGCGTCCGATCTCACCGGGCTCCGATCGACTTTGGTTGGCGTAGTAAGAGGAGCCCTTGACTCTGACGAATATCGCGTTGACGGCGGGTAAGCATGCACAGATCAGACCAATGCCGGCCTCGGCGTTGCTATTACGCGTCAACCATGACCTTTGACAACAACATGCGACTCTGCTTACCCTGATAGGACGACTTTCGTGAACACCATCGTCTGGTTCGTCGAATGGCCTTCGTTGATGATCAGAAGCAGGCGGTAGACACTGAATCCCGTGGCGATACCTCCAGCGCAAAGCATGCCAATGATTCTTAGTCTCCTTTTCCTTGACAGCTGCAGAGACCACGTCAAGGGTGTGGGCAGGACCAAAATCACCAGGTCGCTGATGACGCTGATGATAGCATCCGCTGTGATGATGGCGCTCTGGTCCATGCATTTCTCGGTCTGACCTTGCCAGTACGCCGGGATTGGCCAGCAGATGAAGATTTTGATGAAGATGCCAGAGACGTAGTACAGCACGATGACGCCAATGAGGATGTATATGCCGATCAGTGTCTTCTTGTGCACGGCGCCGAATACGCGGATAATGATGAGGAGCAGGGCGAGCTTGACCGTCATGGCCATTGGCGCGTAGAAAATCGTGGCGGCGTATCCAGACTGCGCGCGTTAGCGGGGCCCACTCGATCATTGAGAGTTGCCTGTGCCTTGAGGAAAGACTGTAGCTCCGCTGGCGAAACCTCCCATTGGTTCAGACCACCTCCATGTTTCGCGGCTAGGTGGTATCAGGAACAATTGAACCCAGGGCAGAGCAAAGCTACTAACCAAATAGACAGGTAATGCAGTATCCAACCATCAGTACCTGGAGAGGGGTAAGTCAAAGATCCTGTGTTGATAGAGTAGTGGTTCCATACAAAGGAGCTATATGTTGCGTCTTCTCCATGTTAGCGACCCGGGTACAGCTAGCAACTCCCCGGCAAGGCTTACAGTCGTCCCAACTGACTGTGTTCCCCAAAAGCCTGGTCTTGGAATAGATGCGCATTGAAACAAATATTGTCACGAAAAGCAGGGTCAATCCTTGCGTGGCATAAAGAATGGTTTGAAGCATATCTTGAGGGTCGTCGAGGTTCGGCTCCACGCCCACTGGGGGTGGCGCCGCCCCTGGATATTCTGTGCGGCTCATTGGCGGGTCAGTTCGTATCAGACTCAAGGAAGGAAAACTTTTGGATCATATCGGATACACCAAGGCCGCGGAAAGAAGACTTCAAAGGTTGGCCGCTGGATGCTGATGCTAAGAAAGGAGGAAGAGCGCGATGGCGCGAAGATACTGCTGCCTTTTGAGAGCAGCGGCTTGCTGCATAGCACTGAATGCACATCGCCGGCTACTTGGGGCGGCTCAGCTTCACCACGCCTCGCAATGTCACCGAAACTGGGATTGGGGCCAACCCGAGAAGAGAGTTAATACTAAGGCGAATTGGACCCCCCTGGCCGCATTCGTGATGGTGGTGTGATGTTAACCCAACACTGTTGCGACCTGCATTCTGCAATATAAAACATAAACCCATGGTTGTATCATCCGGAGGCCAAAGGTCTACAGGAGAAACACCACCAGCACCGTTGCTGCAGACGTGCATGAGCCCCTGGCCGGGCCCTTGCTCTTTGCAGCTTTTCCTGAAAGAACCCTGCAACGACCCTCCTCGATCCGGGGAAGTTTCCGTTGTTACCATAAACAATGTAGTCTTGTCCAATGGGACGAGAACCGAATGCAGGACGGATGCGACAATTTCTACTGGTTGTTGGTCAAGGTTCAAACTGCAACCGACGGCTGCTGCGTGGCCCTCCACGAAGAAGAGGGGCCGGCCGGCGAACTGGACTCTTTGGTAATGGACTCATGAGTGACTTTAAGGGGTGCATGCTGTCCACGTTGGTGGTCAGCACTTTGATGGATCATACAAGACACATAAAATCCCAACCTGACTGACAACTTGTCTGCCATCTCGTGTACGTCCAGCTGAAGCTTTCCGTTGGAGTCTACTCCGCCAACACGACTGCCCTATTGCAAGTCATTACTTTCGAATCGTATTCTTGCAGATAGCTTTGAACTTCACCAGCTTTGAGGCCTTGGGCTCCTCACTTGTTCAACAGTCAATATGGGAGACGCCAGGTCAACCGGAGCTGATTCGAAGCTCTTCGAGCCTCTGCAGATCGCCAACGGCAAGATTGAGCTCAAGCACCGAGTCATTCTCGCAGCCTTGACGCGGAATCGAGGAACTTCGGAGAAGGCCAATCCCACGCCTGAGAGCCCGAACCGTGTTTGGATCCCAAACGATATCATGGTCGACTATTACAGTCAGCGGGCGACCGAGGGCGGTCTTCTTATCACCGAAGGTCTGCCGCCATCCCTCGAGGTATTCATCTTCCCTCCAGTACTGCCGTGTTCGAATTGCTGACATGACTTTCAGAGCAACTGTATGCCTGGAGTGCCCGGCATCTTCACCTCGGAACAGGTTGAGGGATGGCGCAAGATAGTCGACGCCGTTCACGCCAAAGGAGCGTACATCTATGCGCAGCTCTGGCACGCTGGCCGTGCCAACATCCCCCAGTTGACTGGAGGCCCTATCGTCTCGCCATCTGGTCTGCCATGGGATGACCCTGAGGAGTTCTATATGTACCCTCCGCCACACAGCACGGAGAGGGTCAAGCTTGTCGATCATCCCCCGATTGAGTTGACTCAGGACCACATCAACAGAACCATACAGGATTACTGTGAGGCCGCCAAGTCTGCTATGGACGCTGGCTTTGACGGCATTGAGCTCCACGGCGCCAATGGATACTTGCCTGAGCAATTCTTGAGCTCCAACTCGAACAAAAGAACTGACAGGTACGGGGGATCCCCTGAGAAGCGGTGCACCTTTGTTCTCGAGCTCATGGAAGCCTTGTCAAACACCGTCGGCCAGGAGAACTTGGCCATTCGTCTCAGTCCCTTTGGTCTCTTCAACCAGGCAAGGGGTGAGAAGCGCGTTGAGACGTGGTCACATCTCTGCCGTGAGCTCAAACAGCAACTGCCTCGCCTCTCGTACGTCAGCTTTATCGAGCCACGATACGAGCAGATCTTCTCCGAGGAAGAGAAGCAAATGTTCCTTGACTCGTGGAATCTGCCCAACGTTGACCTGTCCGAGTTCCGCAAGATCATGGGCGATACTCCCTTCTTTTCTGCCGGCGGATTTGATGACCAGACTTCATGGGGCGTGATCGAAGATGGAAAATACGATGCTCTTGTGTACGGGCGGTACTTTATCAGCAATCCGGATCTGCCCCGACGACTCCGCGAGGGCATTCCCCTCGCCAAGTACGACCGCTCGCGCTTCTATGGTCCGTTCGAGGACCCGAGCATCGGTTACAACGACTACCCGAAGTTTGCAGCTTAGATCAGATAGACTGGGTGACAGTAGCCGATAACACAGCGTTGTTGATGCGGGCTTTCGCCGCTTATCTACAGTATCTGTGTGCCGGAGCATATTGATCCCTGAACGCGTCCCGCTTCTGCAGATTTGTTGATGTTTCACGTTGCTCAACACATCTGCGTATCAATGGCAATAACACAACATTCGTAAAGCAGGTTAGGCAACGGGACGCGCCAGCGTGGTGTTGGCCGTAGGTATGTTGGTCACTGGAGAAATGCAACCCCGGCGGGTAATCTCAAGAGGAGGTGTCCTAATATATTTTCGTCGTCAAAGTGTGCCCTGGGACTCCCCCTGTCGGCAGGGCCCACCATCCTCACCGGAAGTCAATTCCGAGTTCGTTCGACCCTACCGTCCATCTTTCCGATGCCTGCAACCAACACTCTGGCTCGTACGACTTGGCTTTAAACGACTTCTGGTACCGTCCGCAACGCACAGGTGACAAACAAGGTCGTTTGACCCACACGAGCGATTCACCAGAATTGCCAGAGGTTCGACGATCTGTTGATCCTCTCGGCCGGTGGGTGGTTAACATTTGCTTGTGAACGAGGAACGCGAAGATGGGAGGCCTGCGATCTTCATTTGCTGCTGCTACGTGTACATTGCTGTTCTCGACGATGAGGCTTTTCTTCTGCATGGGTTTGACAAGGGGCGCAAGGGAGCGGGGTCCAATAGCTCGAGGTGAAAATGCTTTCATGGCCTTATCTCTGAACTTGATCCCACCATGAACTTTGGCCCCGGTCTGACCCGTCTGTCAACTGCCCCCTTAACTTATTAGCCTGGCTGGCCGCTGATCATGAGGGAGTCTGGTTCACCCTTAATGTTTGCCCTGGCCAGTCCCCTCCTTACTCAGCGTACACGCAGCTCCGTTGATCATGCCTTTTCCACCTTTTACCACCGTCGCATACCCCTGATGATTCCCACCAGAACCCCTGATACACCAATCTCGTCCCGCACAGCAACAAATCACCTGCACAATGCCGTGGTCGTACCCCGCCGCCGCAATGCCCCACGACCTCCTTCCCAGCGTTGGCAGTTTCTCAGCCTAGATCTATCTTACTCAAACTCAATCTTCCATTCAATTTTCCACTCGATCTAACCCGGCTATTTTTGCCTTACTCAATCCACTTGGTCGACACGGAGGCAGATTGACTTAAAGTCAATTTAAATAAACAGATATTTTCTATTTTTGTGATGCATTAAATACCGTGTCTGCTCAATCATCCGTTCTATTTCTAGTGTTTTGTTGTGGGTGTAGGGTAGTCATTTTGTTGGCAGGTGGGTCCACGTGATCCATCAACTTTGACCTGCCTGCCGTGACCCACTCCAACAGGCCCCGGGCGGCCGGCCATCTGTTGACCTGCGGGTCTCGAGGCTGCCCTCAAGCTTTAAGGACCAAGGCCTCATCAATGACGAGATCTCAGACCATCATTGCATCCAGTAGCCCCTGATGCCCACCAGATCCCTCAGCGTAACATACAGGACGCCAGCCTTGCCATCAGACACTGCCAACATTACTGTATGCCACTCACCTCAGCGCAGGAGACTGGCTTCCCTGCGGTGCACGATGACCAGCTTGGGGGAAGTACAGCGTCAATTGGCAGTCTATGAGGCAACGGACAGTACACGTCCGGAGTAGCGTCGGTCCAACAAGACTTGAGTGTATTACGTAGAATATGCGACGCATTCATTCTGGAAGGCTATGTGGCATTGCCCGATTCAGGCGAGAATGCCCTCCCACTTTGGACGGAAAGGGCCGGCAGCGACCCCGGCAGTGGAAAGCCACTGTGCGTGCGCCCAGCTGCTAAGCGTTCAGAGTCGAGCTCCCCTGTCACGGAGGTACGTTTCCAGTCCATGGACGTACGCGGTAGTTTGCCCTCAATTCATGCTCGGCGGTCTCCGTGAGCTACCTACTACTTCCAAGTTCCCGTGTCTACTCGAAACTTTGTTTCTGCCTCAACATCAACGCCACAAACTACGACGCTGCCTCCCAACTGGAGGATGAATGCACCCACGAGCTATAGCTCGGCTCCTCTCCTCGGTGGTATGATCTTGACGGCAACTATCGCAACAAACGCCCCCTCGCTGACGTGCATATTATGCAACGCTTATATAGGGACGAATTAGCCGGAGCCAGACGAGGCAAGAGAACGTCTTGGTTCACTGCGAACCTTTGCAGAGCATTTCCTACTACAGAGTAGCTCGCACGAGGCTCCTCCTGGCCCGGTACCACGTCGTGATGCCCTCAGCGGTTACTGGACTGCAAAGGGCGAGATGCGAGACAACTACGATACCATTCTCGAGTCTCGGGTCCTTCGAGTTCTCCTTGGCGAGAACAAGACCGCCACCGGCGTCGAGTTTGTTCCGCGGAGCGCTACAGACGCGTCGCAGGCCAGGACTGTCTCTGCCCGGAAGGAGGTCATCGTTGCTACTGGAACTATCAACACGCCCAAGATGCTCCAGGCCAGTGGCATTGGGCCCAGGGCTGTGCTCGAAGAAGCGGGAATCGACGTCGTTGTTGATCTTCCCGGTATGTTTAAAATCTGACGTGTATGTGTGTGTGCTGTCTCCTGCTGACAAGATACTATAGGCGTGGGCTTCAACTTTCAAGATCACCCCGTGGGAGGCGGCGCGACTTTCATTCGTGCGTGGTTTCTTGAATAGAACAGAGGTCGCAGTGCTGACTGCAGAACAGTAACCAACTTCAACATCCGCCCCGATCCCAGCGATCTTCAGTCCAACGCCACGTTCCGGGATGAAGCTCAGGCAGAGTTTGCCCAATTCAGGACTGGTACGCATCCTGCTTGCTGCACCTGCACCCATGAGTGTTAGCTGATCTTGATAGGCCCGTTGTCCATTGCCTCTGGAAACCTGATGGCTTTCCTCCCCTTCAGCGTCATCTCCTCCAAGGCTGAGACCATCGCCTCGGCTCTTGAGGACCAGGATCCTGCTGCGTATCTCCCTCCCGGTACGGAAAAAACCCTTCTAGCGGGCTACGCGACCCAGAAGAAGCGCCTGGCCGCCCTTCTGCGCTCCGACAACTCGGCAAACTACAACCTGTTCCTCCGCGGTGCCAACTTCGGCGGCACTGTCGTCTACCTCCACCCAGTGTCCCGCGGAACCATCCACGTCAACCCCGCCAACCCCTTCTTCGGCAACCCTATCGTCGACTACCGCGCCGCCTCCAACCCGCTCGACCTCGACATCCTGGCCGAGTTCGTCCGCTACACGCGCCGCTTCTACACCGAGACGAGCCTGAGCCAGTACGGCCCCATTGAGATCAGTCCGGGCCCCAAAGTCACCAGCGACGAGGCCCTGCGCGAGGCCCTCAGGTCTTCGCTGAGCCCGACGTGCTTCCACCCCGTCGGGACCGCGGCCATGATGCTCAGGGAGCTCGGCGGCGTCGTTTCGGAGCTGCTCGGGGTCTACGGCGTCAGCGGCCTGAGCGTCGTCGACGCCAGCATCGTTCCCGACTTGCCCGGTGCGTATACTCAGCAGCCCACGTATGCCATTGCCGAGAAGGCGGCCGACCTAATCAAGAGGAGGGCGAGGCGGTGCCCGAGGGCCCTCTGAGAGCCTTTAATTTCGTTCATTCTTGACGAAGTAATAGTTGAAGAGTGCATAAGAATATGAAACTGTTTGTCTCCGATTGGAGATAGTGGTTCTGAGGTATTCACCAGGGGCGATTCCATCGTGGTGGTGCTGAAGACGAGCGTCATTGTCAACAGAAGCCTGTGTCATCAAGCTGTGGATTATGCAGGCGAGGAGTACACAGGCATGTAATTACACTCCGGATGCCCGCGGTAAGTTACGATGGGCTCGTGGTGTTTGCGTTACACGTCTCGGGTGTGAGGAGGCGAGAACTCGGTTGCTCACAGTTCCTTGCCCTTCCGCGATCCATACGGCCAGTCGCTGGATACCGTGGCACATACGAACTACCAGCCATAGTCGGTCGAGGCCGGCAAGTCTGGATGCTGTGTTTGTCCAGGACACGTTAACGAGATCAGGTAATAGGGTCAAATAAGTTGAAGCTTTTGAAGACCCCCCCCCGCACTAGAGACGTCTGTTCATATCCCTCCACTAGGCAAATATGTTATCTAGATTCAACCATTTTGTCACATAGAGCAATGGTCAACAGTCTGGTTGTGGTCCGGTGCACGCATGTAGGCATGTCGTACCCGAGACCTACGAAGGGGAGGTCAGCTGCCAGGCGTATTATCGGACAAGTCAACTATACGAAAGTCTAGTATTGTCTGCGGTGGCACGGTAACAGTTTCAAGATATATAGGACAGCGTAGCATAATTCAAGGCATTTCATATACGGACTACGTCTCCTTAAAGGTGACTCTGCTTACTATCAGGCTGTCACACTAGTAGCAGATGTCCGGCATAAGTTTGCTATCCCCTCTGACACCCTATATTCCTTCAAAGTTAAGAGAAGGCCCCTTTGGATAGCGCATAGAGTTTGAATTTGCCTTCCTTTTTTCTTTACTCTTCTTTTAGCCCGTTACGAGCTATTTTAAGGGACAGATTTTGGCCAGGCAAAAATCTCCGCACACGGTATTTGACCTTATAAAAGATCTCAAGGCTTCCCGACTTTTGGATATAGAAAATAGAGAGAATCCAGCTCCAAAAAATTACGGATAGGTGGAAGTGCTGCTACTCTGCTGGAATGCGGGCGAGCAAGCAGTAGAAGATAACTTAGCACGCTTCGAGGCGCTACAAGCGCCCATCGTACTCCAGCCCTGCAAGGCGGACACAAAGCTGCTCCGCAATTGACGGGCCATCTACAAGGAGTGCTGGCACCTGCCCTTCACCCGTATGCAGCAGTCGTACTGGCTCACAGCGCTCGATCGGCCGCCTCCTAAGCTCAGCAGCCGTGACAGGACCATCCCCCTCGGCTGGCTCAGCAAGATTGCTGAGCTGTAGGGCAAGGAAGCTGTCGGTATTGACCGTCTGGCCTTCTTTGCCTAGATATACGTGCTGGAAGAGGGTGGCGGTATGGCAGCGCTGTCTAGCTCGGCGGCCCAACTCTGATCGCGGCACATCATTCTCACCATCCGGCACACCGACTGGTCGTGGTGGGAGAACGGTAACCCCCCAGCTTCAAGGGCAACTAGGTCCAACAATCCTATGCCGTCATACTCACCACCGTCCGCGAGCTCCACTCTGAGCTAGAGTCGCTGGAGTGGAGGACGGAGAAGATCGACTAGATTGCAACATAGACAGCGGGCTGGTGGTTCTTCAAGAGGCCTGAAGGCGGGATGCTCTACGCCGAGGTAAACCCGTCGACGGGGCCGAGCACCTAGGGCAAGCACCAGTGGCTACGTGATGAAGCGGCCCCCGGGGAGGTCAACTACTACGTCGCCACTGTTCCTTTCCGACCAAGAAACAAGATCGAGCTAAGGGGTGGCACCATCAGTGTCGAGGCTATGGAGAGGGCCGCCAGCGGTCAGTTCAACAAGCACCCAGCCCAATCCCGTCGGTGAAGGCCATAGATCACGGCCTTCCCGACATCTAAGTCGGTCCATTAGATCCTGGCTTGGATTGCTTTTCCGATTTTGACGAATTTGGGACATAAGAAGAAGAGTATTCGGAGGAGCCGGGGGGAAAGGAGAGAAAAAGGACGAGGACGAGGGGGCAGGGCAGTACCACCACCAAAGGCAGGTAACGGCGTAATATGAACCCTGAGAGGCCCTAAGATTAAGCATGGAAGACGCTTATAATGTTCCTGAGATTAAGCTGTGTCGTAACTATGGTAACAAAGGTCATATTCTTGGAAGTGAGGCTTATAAAAAGACGTCGGCTGTATTTTGGTATCGATGCGAGGTACTGTAACATCTCCTTCTGCTTCTTATACTTGAAGCGACGTACTAATACCATCGCGATGGTTTTTCCTTGTCCCTTTTAGCTGACTTGCCCCGTCTCCCCTACTCGCTCCCACTGCTCGTAGCCACGGTGACTGTGGCCTTTGATGAGACTTGAACCGATAAAGAGACCGGAGTAGCTGCCGTGGCTGGGGTATCAACGCCCCAAAACGTCTGCGCTCTATCCAAGCCCTCTATACTACCGTCATTACCCTCGAGGCTCCCGTACCTCATCTTAGCTCGAGCGAGCACCTCGTCGTGCTCTTCCCACCAAGTATCATCTACAGGCGTCTCCCCGCCTAGTAGCCCCCTTTTCGCCTCGTTGTAGGTCTTCTTATCCGTTATAGAATTCATCATTCTCTCCCCAAGAGCCCCATAACGGGCTTCTGTATACCGGAGGATCGGCCCGTGCTCCTCCTGATAGGCGACTGCCTCTTGCATGCGACCTAGCGCGCTATCAACAGCATCAGGTTGCAGTGAAATGTCTCCAATATCTTCTGGAAGGCCTCCCTCGTGTTGCGTATGTACGCCAATTAGCCACATTCAGAGAACAGTGGAATTCCCTTTTGGCCTGTTTGATACTTCGATTCTACGACCGGGACCTTCAGCCTCGAAGGACCAAGTGCGTCATAGGCCTGCAGGCTAGCGAGGGCCCGGCGGCGAGGATCTCAGCCTGGACAAACCGGCCCTGCCGCTCAAAAACAACCTTGGGGGTATTCGGTGTATGGAAGAAGTCTCCGGGAACAGGGAATGCTGTCTGAAACAAAAACCCCGTCATAACCTTGTCCCGAAGCCACTAGAGCTTCTCCCGCTCGACGGCAGGCAGCTTATGGTACTTCTTCACTATAAACGCGTCGAAATATACGAGACAGGTCACCATGTGCCACTAGAACCCGCAATAGTCCTGTCATACTGGCCTGGTCACCCCGGGAGCAGTGCAGTCTGTCAGCATCTACGAGAAGACGTCGACCCGCAGCGAAATAACATGGGGTTGTCCACGCCCATGCTGCCGGCTACCACGCCGACGACGCTGTTAGCCGTGATCCACGTGTCCGGATCTACGACGCCCGTCGTCCTAATCTATTATTCGCAGACCTTCCGGAACAGCCGTCCCCTTCGGCGGTATCGGCGGGCCCTTTGTCCTTGTGCAGCTGCGTGTGAGCCTTGGGGTTCAGGAAGGCCACGTAATAGCTTTGACTCACCCTCAGCTTTCCGTATGGGCCTCTGGTGTTCTTCATAACCTATTCAACAAGGGGACGCGCTTCCGCGGTGCGACACGCCCCTTTAAGAGCATGGGCGTTGTTATGCTTGGTGATCAGCGCCAGCGTCGTCCAGCCCTCATCGCCTACTTCGGTCCCGGCTTCAAACTCCTTGCCGACTAGATAAGTCTCGGCATAGCGCCCAAGACCGGCGAGGAAAAAGTATTTGCGACTCAGCGCTTCGCGCTTCTCATAGTTTAGAGGCAGTGCAATGATAGTCGAGGACCCTCCCGCTTCTGGATAAGCGGCGGCGCGAGGCGGATCTGCCGACTTGTCAGACCGAAGGCGGCCCCTAGGTTCGCACCCGGATGCGGATTTAGATTTGCCGCACCCGGTGCGGCAATTATGTAAGCAGGTAAATGCTATCAATTCCTGGGCAAAGCCTCGAGGCTATGCATTTACGACAGGGAAGTCCTTAAAGACCCAAAGTGGCCGGGTTAAAGTTATCTTCTCTTGTGATCGAAATAGGCTACCACCAAGCGCATCTACCGAACGAAAACGCCGTACATGCAGCCGAGGAATAAGTTGCAAGTTCTCAGTCCTTGCTAAAGAGTCCTTAGATGGAACTTCGTGGGTCCTAAGCTATCGACCAGGCCAGGAATACTCTCTTCACAATCACCCGCCAAGCCAAGATCCGTCTGCACATCCAGCACACCGAAAGTTATCTGCTAAGGATCAAACTTTGGTTGCCAATCTCTTAAATGCTGGCATTGCACCGAAGGATATTAGGACCTATCTCCGCTAAAACTCTAACATAATTGTAACTCAAAAAGATATCTACAATCGTATTGCAGATAGCAGACGAGAGCTCTGCGAGGGCCAGAGCACGATCCACGCCTTGGCTAACCAACTGGATAAAGAAGGGTTCTGGAATCGGATGTAGCTTGATATAGATGGCCGGGTAATAGCTATCTTATTCGCTCATCCAGACTCATTGGCATACCTTCAGGCTTACCCGGACCTTCTCTTCTTGGATTGTATATATAAGACGAATAAATACGGGATGCCGCTCTTTGATATAATCGGTGTGGATGCCTGCTAGCGATCCTTCTGTATCGCCTTTGCATTCCTGAGCGGCGAGACTGAGGAGGACTATATCTAGGCACTAGATCGCCTTAGATCTATATACGAGCTCTGTGGCACAAGGCTTCCATCTGTTATTCTAATAGATCGCTGCATGGCTTGTATGAATGCTGTGTCTCGCTGCTTTCCATCGGCAATCTCGCTACTATGCCTCTGGCATGCTAATAAGGCAGTCCTCCGCTACTGCCAGCCAACCTTCATACGGCACCAACAAGGATCAGAAGCCTACTAACAAGGTCTAGATGATTAGAATGAGTTCTTTAGTCACTGGCATTCAATTATCAGGTCATTAGATAAGGAGACCTTCGATCAACGCGTACAAGAGATTGAAAAGCGCTACCTACCATAGTACCTTAGAGAGGTTGGATATATCAAGACTAATTAGCTTGATCTATATAAGGAAAAACTCGTCAAGGCCTGGGTTAATCAGCACCCTTATTTTGGTAATATAGTTACCTCACGGGTTAAGGGTATCCACAGCTTGCTAAAGAGCTATCTAAAGACATCTAAGCTTGATCTCTTTAAGGCTTAGAGGGCTATGAAGCAAGCACTACTCAATCAGCTAGCTAAGTTACGATACAACCAAGCTAGGCAGTAAATAAGCACCCTACTTGAGCTCTCTAGGTCACTATATAGTGCCGTCCGTGGCTAGGTGTCTTATGAGGCTTTACGGAAGGTTAAGGGGTAGCGGAAGCTCTTAGACGGAAACCTACCAAGCTACACCGGCTCTTTCACTCGGTCTCAAGGACTTCCTTACGCTCATACACTCAAGGATCTACAAGAACAAAATCAAGCCCTTCGGCTGGTGCATTTCCATACACAATGGCACCTAAACCGCAGTGGCACTCATCGGTTGCTACTAGAGCCTCGCTATCGATCTGATCGGATAAATACTACCTTAACTATACCGAAATCAAGCACTCGGAGAGAACCAAGTGCATTCGAGGTAGTTAAGGCAGCAGCGCAGCCAAAGGCACAGCCTAAATACAGCAGATGCCGCGCATTAGGCCATAGGATGACCTCGAAGGCATGCCCTATGCGGCATGAGGAACTCTTACAGTTATCAGCAATAGTAACACCGGCAGCAACAGCAACACCGACAGCAACAGCAACACCGATAGCAATAGCAACACCGGCAGCAACAGCAACACCGGTAGCAATAGCGGCACCGGCAGCAACACCGGCGCCAGCAGCAGCAGAGGCGCCAGCACTAAGATATGATGACCCGCAGGCTATCTATCAAAGATATATTGCAGCCAGAGAAGCTTGGTACAAGTCGCAGCCTCGTGGCAGCCTTAAAACTAACCAGCTATATCGGAAGGCCCTAGGTCTGCCTTTGCGGTACGATAAGGCGAGCTACCAGTGGTGCCTTGACTGGAAGCAGATGGGCAAGCAGCGTAGAATGCAGAACGGATCTAGAGACTGGACTAAGGAAGAGATGATGGCCTATCTAGATTGGAGCAAGGCAGAAGATGATCGGGTTGAGGCCCTGGTGGCTGCAGAGATGGCAGGCAACCCGTTTTCTAGTAGACGAGGGATGCATGAGATCTGGGAGGCAGCTACAACAGACAGTGAGGCACAGCAGGCGTTTTATTTAGGCAGATAGATATAAATTTATCGAAGTTCTTGAATGTTGTGGCAGCCCCTGATGTGTTGTGTGGTGTTAAGGCATTGGGAGCCCATAGGTGCACCCGTACGGGTGCATGTAAGGCTTACGTAACGGTGCACCCGGGCGGGTGCAAATAAGTGTCACGTGATGCGCCTCATGCAGCGCGTGTAAGCTATGAAAGCCTCGCCTCCGTGTAAATCGGCTACGCTACGAGGCTAGATAGCTACTTAGTCCCATAATAACATCAACTGCCTTACAGTCTTTTACTTATATATACACTCGACTATATTCTTTAGGTGCCTCTATATAATACCTGTTGCTCTTCGCTATCTCTCTCAGCTACCTCCTAGACATCCTTTATGCCTCGTCTACGTGAAAACCGCCCAGTAGCTATCTCTTCTGCCATCTGAGCTTCAACCTACGCTTCAACCCGGGCTTCCTCTGCTATAGTCCAATCTAGATATACCATCTGTTCCTCCTTAGTCCAGTCCCGGATAGGTCTCTTCTCTATGCATCGTGTGCCTATTTACTTATAATCTAAACACCAGTTATAGTCCTTCTTGCTATATCGCTAAGGTAGTCCTATTACCTTTCGATATTACTAGTTCGTCTTTAAATCACCTCGAGGCAGCGTCTTATACCAAGCCTCTCGCGCTGTAATATATCGTTGATATATAGCACAAGGGTGATAGTGCGGTACCTCCGGCTCTAGCTCTAGCCTCGGCGCTGGTGATAAGGATAGCAAAACGACACTCGGTGAGAGTGGCTGTAGCTACGCAGCTAGGAGCGAATCTGGCGGCACTACTAGCTGCATAGTTAAACCTATTGCCGGCGCCGGCGCCGGCGATATAAGTGGATTATGATCCAGTGCCACCGCTAGTACTAAGGGTAGTTCTAGCGCTGGTGTTAACACTGACATCAGTTCCGGCGGCCGAGCTGAAGCTAAAGCTGAAGTCTCTTGAGATAGCGCTATAGTTGCTAATAGTATGAGATCCGTATATCGTAACGCACACGCCTTTGAGCTTCTTATGTGGCCTTGTTGATTGCATCTTATGCATGTTAGCTTTACTTTAGTCCTTTTTTTTATTTATGACGCTTACTCAATAGCCTTAAATACGCAGGGTTCACGCCGAGTGCTTGTTCTTGGTAATATTAAGCTAGCTACAACCCGGTCGAATAGCCGGCGTGGCTCTATTAGTAAGTGAGGAGATCCCTCGCGATAAAAGTGCCAATGCGTATGGAAGTGCTATAATCGAAGAGGTATCTCCTATTAACGAAGAGTTTATAGCGTATAAGCGCATAGAAGACCGTTCGATAACTCAAATGCTCCTGTATAACTAGGGAGAATATTATTAAGGGATCGTTTCCGCTGCTCTTCGACTCTACGTAGCGCTTCGTGAGATACCTATCCACGTATATTAGCGTATAGCGGCCTAGTTAGCTCAAGAGGCGTGCGTATCCTCTATTTGGCCTGATTCGCGTGTAGCTCGGCGATCTAATTGAGCAACGCACGCTTGATAGACCTCTAGGCCTCGAAGAGGTCTAATTAACTAGTCTTTAGATATTACTTGATAAGCTCGTGGATACCCTTACTCCGGGAGGTGATAATATTACCGAAGTAAGGGTATCTATTAACTTAAGCTTTTATAAGCCTCTCTTTATAAAGATTAAGCTAGGTCTCTATAATATAACTAACCTCTCTAAGATAGACTAGGACGTAGCGCTATTTAAGCTTATTAAGGTTATCTTTAAAAATATCCTTAGTGCTTGAAGCTATAATCTAATACTAATACTAATAGAACTCTTGCTATTTCTTAAGGCCTTAAGCTTGAGGCTGATCGTTATCGCTACGGGTGAAGCTTGCGAGGTAGTGACGAGTAATAGCCTTATTTATATACCAGAGGTATAAAAGAGATACCGCTTGTGGGAAGTATTACGATACTATATTTATATAGGCAAGGCAACGATCTGTAAGTATAATAGATAGAAGTCTCGCGCTATAGCTCTTGTATATTTACCGTAGCCGATTAAGTGCCTAAGTATAGTCGACTTTATCCTCGTTACTAAGGAAGGCGAAGGCGATATAGAAAGATCGCTAATAAGCGTTAACCCTAACTATATCGAGAAGGGGTATCTTATACTTATTTATCTTATATATATAGTCTAATATAAGTAAGTCCGGATAGGCTTTAAGGTATTCTAGGGACTTAGGATAGGCGAATAAGATAGAGGTAACTCGGTTATCCTCGTCTAGCCGTATTTAGTTCTAAAAGCCCTTATTTTCGAGCTCGTTCGTAAGAGTATATATATTACTTTAGCCTTTTAAGAGGTCTCGCTTGCCTTACATAATATAGTTATAGATATCTTACTAAGTTATAATTATATCTAAGTGGTTGCGAAGGTATAACCTGATCTCTTTTAGCGCGACTCTAGTATTTAATAGGTCTTGAATAGTTAACCTATCTGCTTATAAGAGTTGACGATAAATAGGATATACAGACTTATTATAACTTGGTTCGTGGTTATAGATAGCGAATTAGGGGTCTAGGCGATACGCAAGAGTCTAGGTAATTCGATTTATATCTTCTGTTCTAATAACGGAGAACTGGCAGCTAGTACGTCGTGAAGTCGTAAGCCGTTATCGTATAGTTAAAGGATTAGGGGTGCGACCTACGCCGCGATCGTATATAAAGATAACTCGTTATCTGCCGCTATTTATCTTTCTTGACCTTCCTGTAATAAAGGCATAGCCTCGTTACGATACCTAAGTATTAATCGCTGTATGTAGCTCCTATCGTGAGTTATAGCTGTCTTCTGGAGGAAGACAGTCATCCGGAAATTACAGCGTATGTTCGTTTATCCTAAGATAACGATAAAACGTGTAGTAACTAAGCGGAAGAGGATATTATAGATCGATTTATAAGTATCTAATATCTATAGATGAGCGATTATACCGCTTATTAGCCCGGACAGGGGGACCTGGCAAGGCTGACATAATAGGAATCTTATTTGCACCCGCCGGGGTGCATCGTTACGTAAGCCTTACATGCACCCGTACGGGTGCACCTATGGGCTCCCATCGAGTAGGTCCCTTAGTACCTTCCGTAATACTAGGAGCTCTTCCCTCGATATCTCGTATAGGGGGCCCTATAGTAATACCGCTTCGTTCCCGCTACTATCTCGCACTAAGTATACTTCGTGGTCTATTCCTAGACAGTACGGGGGTAGCTTTATAGCGTGGTCTAGAGAAAATAGCTTCGGAAAGTCCCGTAAGATATCTACCGGCACGAAGTCTTTAGGGTCTACCTATAGCTTCGGTACGAGGGTATCTTCTATATCCTTTAGGGAGATCGCACCGATAGCCGGGTCTCTCGGTTCTCGCCGGCGCTCTCGCTAGTATTTCGTAGCGAATACGCTACCCGAGACGAGTCTTGTTACTCTTATAGCTTATACGCCTCGGGGCTTTTATTCCTTTACGAGACGAACCGCTAGTCCTACACGGCCGTGCTAGAGCTGCTCCTTCCCTGCGTTATAACTAGTCTTGTTACGCGCTATCCACGGGTTACCTAGGAATAAGTCTTGGCTAAGACTAGGTACTATATAGGCGAAGACCTCCTCTTCGAAGCCGTAGATTTCTATCGTTAATACTACGACCCCGCTGCTTCTTCCTTATTTTATCTCCCTCGAGTACCCCCTTAGGGGGCGGAAATACTCTTTTACTAGCGGGAGGCTAAGTCTCGTTATAAGGTCTTCGCTCACGACTATATAGTAGTTATAGCCGGAGTCTATTAGGGTATTCGTAGCGAGTACGCTATTTATTCGTACCTATATATTTAACGATAAACTACTTAATAGACTCTTGAACCTTTTCTAACGAGTAATCTCGGCTCTCGTAAGCCCCGATGCCCAACTTCGCTTCGGGGTGTCAGGGGGGGTCGGTCGGCAGGTAGGACGGGGAACACTCGGTCAGGCTGATCTAGTCTATTGCTACGGATAGGCACTCCTTAGGTAGGGCAGGCTCTATATACAAGACATAGCTCAAAGAGCTATAACAAAGGACAGTCGGGATCGCGACAAAATATAAAGGCAGGCGCGAGTTTATATAACTACTAGGTATAAGGTGGGTCCCCGCTCTTAACCAGCTATAATAATACGCCCCCTTTCTAAGGGCGAGCTCTTGCGAGTATTTATTAAGGACTAGGTTTATTAGGATATCGGCGGTAATAGTTAGTAACGATCTATTACGCGTTCTCTAAATACTCTATAGGTTCTTCGGTCGGATTATTATACCTAACTTACTTTATAGTATACCGTAATCGTAGGTTACCTTAGCCTTTTCGTTCCTAGCGGGAATCTACTATCTCTTATACTATAAACTCTTTAGCCCTATTAACTTTAATTAGCGGCGGGGGTGCGATATATTATCCGGGATAGGGGTTATTAATAACGGGTCGGAGTAAGTTAACGTAGAATATAAGGTATACTCTTATACTTATAAGTAGTTCTAGTTTATAGGTATACGGCGATATAGCTTTCTTAACCTTTAAGGGGCCGATATTATTCTAGTCTAGTTTCTTCTACGGCTATAGGGTTCGTAGGTTTCGGGCGTCTAGCTAGACTAAGTCTTTAGTACGATATATACGGGTAGGTCGGCGGTTCTGGTTCGCTTAGTCCTCGTAGCGGGCTTAGATAGCGGTTAATTCGGACTATAAGTGTTTATTAATCTACTTTATCTTACGAATAAAGTTTTCTACGTCCTAGGAGGCGGGAGTATTAGCGGTAGGGATATCTAGTTCGAACCTTATCCGGGGGTAGGAGCCGTAGTTAGTAAAGAACAGCGATATACTAATAGTCTTGGATTTCTAGGAGTTAGTAGCGAATTTAGCTAGCGGGAGCTAGGTAGACTAGTTATCTTATAGATATAATATATAGGATCGTAGGTATTATTCTAGGATAGTATTAAAGCGTTTAGTCTAGCCGTCTGTTTATAAGTATATAGCGGTTAATAATAGGCTCTTGATCTATAGCTATTAGTTTAAGCTCTTCTAGAACTTAGAAATAAACTAAGGGCCTCGGTCGGATATAAAAATTAATAGTAAGCCGTATAGCTTCTAGATATAGTATAGGTATAGATAGGTAGTCTTAGCCGAATCGTAGGTTACTTTATAGGGTACTAAGTATCTTATCTTCGTTAGATAGTCTACTACGACGAGGATTACGTTATATCCCTAGCTCGGAGTTAGGTATATAATAAAGTCTATTAATATATCTCTTTAGGCGCGTTCGGGGATCGGTAGCGGCTTTAGGACTCCTTAATAAGCGTCTCGGGATAGGTTAGACCGGCGGTAGGTATAATAGTTCTTAATCTATCTTTCTATATATACTAGTATACCTAGCTAGAAGTAACTTCTTAATAAGATATCGTAGGTACGGGCTCGTCTAGGGTGTCCGGTAACGGGTGACTTATAATAGCGGCGGAGTAGTTTAGCCTTTAGTTCGTTATAGTTAGGGATATATAAGCGGTCTCGGAAGTATAGGCGGTTATAGTTCTCGATATACTTAGATAGTATGATACGGGTATAGCGTCGCTTACCTTTACGGATCGCTTCTAAAATAAATTCTAGGATTTTATTAGTAATATAGCCTTTATTAAAGAGGTCGGATAGGTCGGTAAGAAGTTCGGTTAGTAAGCGAGCGGTATAAAACCTTACCCTCGGGTCTAGGTTCTCTCTCTTTAGTACTATCTAGCTTTAATAAAGAAAGCGTTTATCCCCCTCCTTTAGGAGATCCTTTAACCTCCTAGTTAAAGTATCGGGCTTAGTACCTTACTTCCTAGGTCGGTAAGTGATCTAAAAGTTAAATCGTGATAGGAACTTAGACTAACGGGCTTGTCTTTAGTTTAGTAGCTTCGTTATAGTAAAGTACTCTAGGTTACGGTAGTCGGTGATTACTTTAATCGGTAAAGAGGCTCCCTCTAACTCCGGGCGCTACTCCTCGAAGTAGCGAATTATAGCTATTAATTCTTTATCGTAGATCTCGTAATTATACTTAGTAATAGTATATTTCTTCGAGAAGAAAGTAATAAGTTATAGTATCTTATTATCCCCTACCTAGGATAATACCCTAGCGGAGATATAATCGGAGGCGTCTGTCTCTAGGATAATATTCTTTTCTTAGTTAAACGGGGGTAGTATCGGGGCGGTGCTAAAAATAGTTTTTAGGCCTTCGAAAGCGTTATAGTAGTTAGTAGTCTAATAAAACAGGACTCCTTTTCTAGTTAGGCGGTTTAAGGGTATAATAATCTTCGAGTAATCCCGGATAAATCTCCGGTAGAAATTACCGAAACCTAGAAAGGCTTATATATCGGTAATATAGGTTAGCGTCTTTTAGTCTCTCACGGTCCGGACTTTCTTAGGGTCTATTCGGATTCCCTCTCGGCCGATAATTAAGCCTAGGAATTTCGTCTTAGTCACGAAGAATTTATACTTTAATATCTAAGTATATAGCCTAGCGTTCCTTAGGGCTTTTAGGACTATTCGTAGGTATTTTTCGTATTCGGACCTCGTTCGGCTATAGATTAGGATATCGTCTAAGTAAGCGGTATAGAAAATATTAAGGTATTCTCTTAGTATGTTATTAATATACCTCTAGAAGGTTATAGGGGCTCTAGTTATTCTAAATAGTATAATAAGCGACTCGTATAGTCTAAATTAAGTACGGAAGGCGGTTAAGTACTCTTCCCTTATGCGTATCCGGATATTATTAAACGTAGAGATATTATCGACCTTCGAGAAATATTATATACTAGCTAGGTATTTTAGGGATTCCTTAATTAATAGTAGCGGGTATCGGTCTTTAATAATAACGTTATTTAAAGCGCGGTAATCGATATAGAAGCGTAATCCGTTATCGTTCTTCTTAACGAATAACATAAGGGACGCTATAGAGGAGGAGCTTAGTCGAATAAATCCTTTTCGTAAGTTCTCCTCTAACCACTCCTTTAGGGTCTTTAGTTCCTCTCGAGATATCCTATATAAGGGTCTAAATAGTAATATACTTCTTTCTTTTAACTAGATATAGTAGTCTCTAGGTCGGTACGGCGGTAGTTTATTAGCTTCTTTAGGCGAGAACACGTTAGCGAACTCGGCGATCTCTAGGGGTAAGGTAGGTTCTTATTCGGTAGGTTCTATAATTATCTCTTCGATCTAGGCTATAATAATAGCGAATAGCCTTATATCGCTCCTTCGGGTATATATAGATATAGCTTTTAGCGATACTAGAAAGATATCGCGTTAGCTTAGTAGTCCGGGGGCGGGCTTTAGATACTAGCGGATTTTCGTAGGAATGGTATATATAGCTATAACTTTTAACGAAAGTCCGGGTATATTATAGTACTATTAGTAATACGGGCTATTAAAGCGTAGTATATGGCTTCTAAAGCTAACGAGAGGGTCGTGTTATTTTAACTAAGGTATCCTAAGCACGATCGGGTAGCTTCTAAGTTAGGTTACGTATAATATTATATTCTTCTATTCGTAGTCGTTTATCCGTATCCGGCTGCGGATATAGTATATAATCTAGCCGCTCCTTACGGGGCGGCTATCGAATACCTCGATCGTAATCGGGTGTATTAGTTAGTATATTCTTAGGTTATAGTTCTCGGCCTAGCTTCTATCGATAAAGGCCTTCCCCTTAGCTCCGCTATTAAGTATTACGGGGGCGGGTAGAGTAATATTATCGGGTAAAAGTAGTTTAATAGGCAGAATTATTAGGTTCGATCGTTAGTTATATTCCTCCTTAATCGGCACGCTATATATAACGGCTAAGGAGATTTAAAGCGTTCTTTAAGCGGTTTTCTCGGGGATAGTAATTATACGTTCTACTAGTACCTACCGGTAACTTAGGGTAAGCTTACTTTATTTTCCGTGCGGTCTAGGGAGGGTATTAACCTCCGACTATCTAGCGCGGGAGAGTCAGGGGATCTAGCAAGGGATAAGTCTTTATTATTTAAAGCGGTAAATCGGGCTTAAGTACGTCTAGTATCTAGCTTCCGGTAATCTCGAATATAGTAACTATCGGAGCTATAGCGGAAGCAGAGGTTATTTTCCCTCTAGTTCGGGCCCTATAGTTAGCGTTAGTTACTTAGGTCTATAGGGTCGTTAGCGGTTATAGCAGCGGGTACCGTATAGCGTAAAAGGCTATAGTTCGGAGGGCTATATCCCTTACGCGGGGAGGTTTATCTCTAGTTTTAGTATAAAGCCGGTCTCGGGGGTTAGCTACACTAGATTTATTATTAATATTAATAGTATCGGTTATCTAAAGTCTATAGATAGTTAGCGTATTAGTAGAACTCCCGGCTAGGGGGCGGGTTATAAAGTAATATATCTTATAGTTCACGGGATATTCCTTAGAATAGTAATAGCGTTAGATTACTATTAGCTATTTCTCCCTTTAAGGCGAGGTATTAGAACTCTAAGAAATACGTACTAAAGTCTTAATACCTCTAGCGGAGCTAGTATAGGCGGTTCTAGGCGTTCTAGACGCGGTTAGGGTCGCTAAATATATTTTTGAGATAAATTAGGAGTTCGGGGTAGTCGCTAAGCTATAGGATTCTAAAGATAGTGCGGGGGAGTATTAAAGCGTATACCTTCCCGGTAAGCCTACCGGCTACGTATATTAACCGGCTCGTAGCGGTAGGGAATCGGTCGGCGTTAGCTATTATTTTTACGTAGATTTAGTATAAGAAATAGCGGAGATCGGAGTAAGATCCTTTAAACTTATTAAGGTCGGGAAGCTTCTTAGATAGTCGGGAGGAGGTAGTAGATCCGGTAGTAAGTAGCGGAGTTATTCCTAAGTAAGGAGCTATAACCTCTTTAACGGGGGGGGTTCTTAAAGCCTCTAGAGTAATTACTTATACGGTCGGTAAGCTAGCTTACTAAGCGAGTTAGGCGGTCACGGTTGCCTTAATAATCTATATATCCTTATCCTTTATCTAAGTAAGAAGGTTCCGGTTAGCCGCGCTCTCCTCGATAATCTTAGTTTCGAGGGTAACTGTTTTCTCGTCTAGTATAGCTATATAATCGGTAAGGTTCGTAATCTAGGTATCTTAGGATTCTATATAAGCGTATGCCTATTAATAGAAATAAAACTATTTAGAAAGGTTACTAGCTACGGTATCTACGAAAGCACGCGTATCCTAAGGTAACTCTAGAGGCGTCGGGCGGGAGGTTATCGTATTTAGCGTCCTATAGGTAGGAGCTATATAATATCAGGGGGGGTCGGTCGGTAGGTAGGACGGGGAATACTTAGTTAGGCTAATCTAGTCTATTGCTACGGATAGGCACTCCTTAGGTAGGGCAGGCTCTATATATAAGACATAGCTCGAAGAGCTATAACAAAAGACGGTCGGGATCGCGACAAAATACAAAGGCAGGCGCGAGTTCACGTGACTGCTAGGTGCAGGGTGGGTCCCCGCTCTTAACTAGCTGTGACACTCGCGCTCTTATCGGAGCTCTCTAGCTTCTATACCACTCCCTATACCCGGGAAACCTATTTATTATAGTTATTAGGGAGATCTATAGGAATAAGAGCGACGCGGAGTCGTTAGTATATCGCACCCGATAGGAAGGCGAGGCGCGCGCTATTAGACCAAGCGCCGCCGCCGGCTTCCGCTAGGGTTCGTTTAAACTTAGGTAGGAAGGCTACGAAGGATTACGTCTTACTTTACTTAAGGTTACGTAGGGTCTCTATAGCGCGTGCGCTCTAGTTCGGGTCCGCGTAATACCGATCGAGGTAAGTTAGGAAGGAGTAGGGGTCTTAGTTAACTTATTCCCTCGCTTCGTAATAGGCCCGTACGATATGTTACGCACTAGTATCTAGGTAGCTATTAATAAGGTACTAGCGTTCTCGCTATAAGTCGAAGTAGTCCTAGTCTAGCTCGAGTTTATCCTTTATCTAGACCCTCTAGAGGTCGTAATCCTTAGTGCTGCCCGAGAACTTCGGGGGGTTCCCTAGCGGCTTCCTCGTAGGGCGTCCGCTGGGTCTCTACTCGTGAGGTATCTCGGCCGGGGGTGTAGCGTCGTTCGGCAGAGGGTCGGTCTATATGGCCTCGGCTAGCGTTACTTCGGTGACGATAGGTGGAGCGGGTATAGGCTGCTTAGGAGCGCCCTGCCCGGCGGCTTACGACGAGGCAGGCGTTGCGTTTATCCTTCGGAGGAGCTGAGAGAGCTCTGCGATTTACTCTTGTATTAGTCGGAGTGTAGTATTTACTTACTCGGCCACCTGCGCGGTTACTGTAGGCGGTAACTTGAATATTTATTCGTCGGATATCACAGCTCGTGCTACGCGAATCCGCTACGTCGTTAGATTAATCGTTAGATATATTATAGGCTAGGCCCTGTTAGAATAACTTAGTAGCTTAGATTAAGTCTATCTAACGATAAGGTAGGAAAGGGAAAAGAATAAGGAAATTGCTGGCCCCTTTCCCGTGAATATATTACGAGGCCCGTGCGTCCTCGAAGGCTCGCACCACGTGTTTAGGTGGTCCGGGCTGGGTCTCGTACCTAGCCGCAAGCAACTAGTAGAACCGTAATAGTAATAATCTCCTCGAATAAAAGCTAGATCGGATACTTATTAGCCTAGGTGCTCGGCTTTAGAGTTAATAGTATTAGGCTAGTAATTACTTAGGAACGTATAGCTGTACTCGCTTAGCTTAAGTTCCTGAATAATTTAGCGGTATTAGAGAGCTATATCGGCGCTATAGGCTTATTATAGTACTTAATCCTGTACTTTACTAAGTTAATCGATCTTTTATAGTATGGTAAGGTCTAATTACTTAAGGCTAGCCGGGGAGGTTAGTAAAGTAGCTAATAATAATAAGAACAAGCCTAAGCCTTATTACCGCGTTACGATATTCGAGCCTATATTAAAGGACATTATAGCCTTTGAAGTGGTATAGTTAGAAATATCTACTAGCGGTATTGTAATGGCTGCGCTCAAGCCGTTGCGCCATAGGCAAAAGATCAGGCATTAATCGAATGACGAGCGACTAATGCAGGCGTAATAGCTGCTTATAGTGGGTTGCGAGGGACCAGGTCGTAACACGTATACTAACGCATAATAACCCTAATAAGCGCTTATGTTTTTAAGTTAATACGAGCCTTAAACGCGGCTTTATATTAGTTTTAATCTATACGAAAAATAGCTACGAATAAACCCTAGGGACTATAATGGATTTTACCTAGCTAGCTGACTAAGCCCTAGGTAGTCTTAAAGGAGGCTCGCGCCCTTTAAGATCAAGCGTATAATTATCAACCTCGCTGCCGAACTTAACTTACTAACTAAAATAAAGATATACCCCGTGGTATCGGTATAATACCTTAGACTAGCGTATACTAGCGCCTACGCTAACCCCGAGCCTAAGCCCGTAGAAGCCTTTTACGATATTGAGAATAACGAAAGAGACAAATACTACGAGATCGGGAGGTTAATAAATAAGGGCTAATTAAAAAATAGAACAATTAGGTATAAGGTTCGTTAGAAGGGTTAGAGCCCCTAAGACGACTGATAGGTAGAGTCTATAGGTATTAATAACGCCGTGATACGTACTTTCGAGGAGTTATTAACCCGTCAGAAAAAGTCCTTCATCCCAGGAAAAGTAACAAGTTCTGTCTCCCAGCACGAGACGACGTAGCTATATTATTACTTCTAGCGGACTTCAGTCATTACACTACACTTGATGACAAGCACAATATGTTGTTAATGGATGGCTATATCTTGCGGATTCCCGTGCGGGTAGCCGACATTCTCTGCAATCATGTCGCTAA
The DNA here is from genome assembly GCF_022114955.1 of Emericellopsis cladophorae. Taxonomy (NCBI): domain Eukaryota; kingdom Fungi; phylum Ascomycota; class Sordariomycetes; order Hypocreales; family Bionectriaceae; genus Emericellopsis; species Emericellopsis cladophorae. The sequence goes on along the minus strand of NW_026250965.1, from coordinate 20,222 downwards.
CTAATTAGATGGTTTAATCAACTTGATTCCCTACAATGGTCAAGGATGTATTTTATCACAGCTATTTGAATTCATTCGCAAAAACGGCCCTCATCTCCTACTCAACTTTATTCACGTCCAATAACTATGCACTCCAAGGGTTATCATTGATATTCGCCAAACGGTAACGGTCACCCGTCTGTATAGTGCGGATAATATCATTCAATGCAGTCTTTGTATCCGTATCATCGTAGTAGTGCGTGTGTTTGAAGCCATAGATAAGGCCATCAACATGGGCGTCGTTCAGAAGTCGGGTTACCTTTGACTTGTCGTTGTGATTCGCAAGTGTCCATCCAAAGACCTTTCCAAAATGTCCGCTCTCGGAGGCCGCCTTCAGATTGGACAGTGGACTCTCAAACTTCATAGCAAGGTCAAAGAAACCGTTTGAATACACACGCTGTCCTTGGAGCAGATTTTGGAGCTCCTTTTCAACCATGGCGACATCGCCTTCCACGTTGAGAGCCTCATTGGGGTTCAAGTCTCCGCGTATCGAATAGTACGCCTTTTTACCAATGGTAGACTTGTAGAATCCATAGAGAACCTTGACTCCAACAGGTTGCAGAATCTCGCGTGCGAGCCTCCTGAGTCCCTCGACACTTGTCCTTTTGTTGGCATCCGATTCATAGTCAGGATTCTTCAGGTCCAGCCAGACAAATATGATGTTCTTGCCAGCCTGGCGCTCTTCTGCAACAGTCTGGAACATCTTCTCTGCAGTGTCACCTGCGCTGGTGGGCAGCCCATCATGGTCCGCCCACCAGCCACTGGACCAAGCGGTCATGTCGATCTCGATTGCGTTTGCTCCGTGTGAAATGGCAGATCGTATACCGTAGTCTTTAAGGACACGGTGAGAAATTGCAAAGAATGGACGACGGGCCGAGTCCATAGTGGCGAGAACTTGCGTAGGGGCAGCCTCATCGGGTGTTTGGTTGGTCATGATGGCGGTTGAGATGTTGCCAAAGGTGATTGAAGTGCTTTGGTGATTGTAGAAGAGAAAATGGGAGTGAGAATGGCGCAAGGATATAGAAGGATTTCACGGAGTATATTGTATGTAAAAAATCGGTGAGATAGTTTGGTGATGGATGTTTGCAAGGGCTACTACAAGACTGGCCAATCTACCTTATATAGCCATACACAAACTGAGACAAAGAACTGAGCTATCACTACCACCACCCCTCTACTTCTGTGTCTGGTATTCAACCAAGGTAAATGCCCAGAACATGTAAATGTACCCCACTCTCCTTCTTGTCTCACGCCAGCTTGGCAAACACAATCTCAACATTTCCAATTGTCGAGTCCTGCTGCACCTCGTCTTTCATAATGGAGTAATCGGACGTGTTGGGATCCCAGTCTAGGATGTTCAAGATGTTAGAGTACGCACCCCAGGGCGCGCTCCAGTAGACACGACAGATCTTTGTCTCGTGCTCGCCGTCCCACTCGTAAATGGTGAGATAGCCCTCAGTGCCAATGGCGGCATCCGATCGCCCGCAGGAAGTTACGAGGCCCTGCCCCTGGGGCGGAATGACTGTCTTGTTGACCTCACTGGCGCTGATCTCGTTGTCTTTGCTGCCTCGGTAGAATTTGCCACTAGACAGGTTGAGTTGGGTTAGCTGGAAACTATGGTTGGTGAAACAAGAGAAGAGAGAGTTACGATTCGAGCCTGGCCTCCTTGACTCGAATGTCACCCTTGCGCAGGCGACTTCGAAGCTTCAGAGCAATCCATTGCTTGTAAGCCATTGTTGTGGAGATGGAGCGTGGGCTCTATTGAAGGACTGGAATTGACAAAATATGTTACAAGTGGTTGGGAATTAAAGGTAAAGGTGAAGTTAAGTCGATGAGTAGCGACGACCAGACTTATATACCCGAATGCTTGAAGGAAATTGACGCCGACATAGCCTAGTTCTCTCGTTTGACGAGTGAAGATTGAAGCTCTAGCTATGATAGTTGGTGTTGATGTCATGGACCGAAGAAGTTGTCATCCACAAATAGGACACACTTGCCGAGCATTGGCACTTGTCTAGTCGTTCCATTGCCGCCACGCAGAACGGGAACGACGCGGCACGCGAGCCATTGGGTGCGACATTGGATGCAGACAGTGGCGAGCTGAATTGTCTATGTTCTCACCGTATGTGGAGAAGACGTAGCCCAGCTACCCAAATGTCTTACCAGAATTCAATGGTGCCAGTTGATCAAGATAGCCTCTCGCATTCAGCTTCCACGTCTAAGACAGTCGTGCAGATTCTTGCTTCTTATGTTGTGGCGACGAGGGGCCGTTGTCCTAATGAGACTGAGACTGAATGATCCACGATCATGCATGGCGTTTCCACTGTGCTATAAATACTGTGGAGCTATCTGCGGGCCGTTTCCGGTCACATTCCTGCATATGCCGCTTGTCTTGGTATCCCAAAATGTCTGCTTAGCGACTTCCCATACACTATTGTATTTACACACGGCGAGTGAAAGGTACGAGGTTGGACATATGTCAGGGGACGTGCGGCTGTTCCCAGGGACCCAGCGTCATGATGTCGCTAGTCAAGTTTTTGCACATTATCCGGCAAGAATACAGCAGTTGATGGGTTTCCTGTCAATCGTCATCCTAACTAAATGCGTGTCCTATGTCGTGGTGCTATAGGCTCATTACCATTTTAGTCCCCATCGGGGCGCAAGACGTGTTGAGCTAGCGATCGACTACATGTCATGTCCTTCGTTCCGGGTAGCGCGCTATGGAGGCAACAATGGTGGGGTGTCCTTAGTCATCGCTAACGCGTGACCATCAGCCGCGCGAGACTTTTCAGATCCCTGCCACGGAAACAAACCACAGTCCAGCATTTCATCGGCTTTAAGGCGCTTCAACGTTGAGTTTGCTAATCCGTCAGCGGATGTGCAGGCGTGAAAGCTCTGCTGCCGTTCCGTTGTCCCCATAAGAGGATTTTCGTCCAAACCTATACTCTATCCACTGAAGATGACGCCACCGCCTCGAAAAAAAAAGGGGAGAAAAGGAAACACAAAGCAAAGTGAGAGAGTGAACACTGAGGATAAATGAGAAACAAAACGATTGGGAATGAAGCAAGTGCTTCATCACAAATTCCAGAGGCAGATGCGATCGAAAGAATACGCTTGCCTCCGACATTTTGACGAATTGGTCGAAGCATTTACCTATTGCTCGGTGGATTGTCGCAGTCGGCCAAGGGCCCAGCCTCACTCGATAACGCGTCAGTACGTTCCGACAATAGAAGAGATTATATGGTGCTATCCTTCGGCCGCACGAGCAGCTCAGACGCGCGTCATCGTGGTCGAACCACTCGTGATAATCGGCAAAGTTTCCGCGGTGGCTACTCGCCGCCAGCAGCGCCCTGACTTGGAATCGAATACCATCATGGCGTCGGCTAATGATTGTTGTATGCCCGATGTGTCTACCATTATGGCATTGATATCATTTCTGTTAGCTCACCGCCCCAATTGCATTGCCAGAGCGCCCGCACGCTAGTCATAAACGATCAGGTCGGGTGATGATCATCAAGGCCGAGAAGCTGACAGTTCAAGCCACTGTTTAGCGAGCCATCCTGGCGGCCAACGAGTTGGACGGTGACATCAGCGACGTCGAGTCTGAGCTCATTCCATAGAGGGCGCATTCCTCACATGTATGAACCAATAGAATGCAATGAGGGCAGTTGTAAGAATGTAACCGACGTGCGTTCGTGCCGTACCGAGGAGGGGTTCATTCGCTAGTGCTTCCAAATAAGACTATGATTGACTGTATGTGGCTGGCTGGCTGGTGCCACTATCTTGACGGACGCATCCACCTCACAAATAATCCGGACGGCAATCGTCGATGCGAGACCCGCTACATCCTGCAGCTTGTGGCTGGCTGTGTGAGCCCAAATTCTTCCAAGAGCTGATGCCCAACCCATGTCCAACTGTGTGATATCATGACATAGGCCTGACCAATGACAAAATCACTGACGAAATGAGGGGACCGCATTCGTTACCCGACATGGGCATGAGTATATCCCTTTAAAATATGCGAATGTATTAAAAGGAGAAAACTCAAAGAAAACTTCTCAGCCTTCATCTTATTTGGTCTCCATCTAGGGAAAAGAATATCGGTGTTTCTTCTTGACTTTTGATTGACAATGATCGGCCAAGTTCGAGTTCCATATGCCGATGGCATGACAGAGGGCCAAGGGTAAACATATTCCGAAAGATCCCAAAAGAACCAAGCTAACATACTGGACTACCATCCTCTAGTTACAACTCCTACCTACAGCAAACTTGCGTGCACGATGCCGTGACCGTTGAGGCGACAAATAACCCAGACACCCCCATGAATCTCGTCTATGAATCGAGCGAGATCAAGGACTACAAGTATTCAGCACTGGTTCAGGTCTCTCATAAAAAGAAAACAGCTAACGTCTATTCCCCATAGCGAACTTTTGCAGACACTCGATATCAGTGCTGGTGCGGGAGTTTCTGGGTGGGGAACAGAATCTAAAATTGACTCCAAGTTTCTCGACAAGACAGAGGTAATATCAACCTCCCTTAAAGATTTTTTGAGAATCAGTTTCCTAATCAATAACATAGATAAAGAAAAGTCTGCTCACCTATATAGTCAAGGTGGATGCTCAGCGTCAGCCGAGCGCAACATCCAAGTATGAATTCAACTGGAAAGAGACCTCCGATCCTCGAGGCAAATACGGCGACCGATTCATCTCCGGTATCACTCTCTCCGATGGTGACGTTGCGTCCCTGCAGCTAACAGTATTCAGATTTTGTCAAGGGCGGGGCCCTCTTTGCTCGCGTTTCTATCATCACCAATGAGAAGTCAACATCACATGAGCTTCAGGTCGCGTGAGTTTTGCAGCAACATCCTGACGCCGTGACATGGATCTCTGCACTAACACAGACCGACGTGTAGGGCCAAGACTGCTTTCCCGGTTTACAGTGCCAATGCGGAAATTACTTCTGAAGTAAAGCAAAGCATGGAGAAAATCCAGAAAAGCTCCGAGGTCAAAATTTATCTTCACTACGTTGGAACTCCGACCGAGATGCAGGCGAGCGAGGGGGCGGACAATAACATGCTGCGCCTCAAGCAGGTTGCCGACGCTTTTTACAATAGTGCTCCGAAGCATACTTACAAGCGATTGTGAGAAAACCACAGCTGAGTTGATAGTTCAATTTTACTAATCATAGATACAGTGCGCTGTTGGAAAGATATACCAACATTCCCAACTTCAACAACGAATTTCAGCCACTTGACTATGCCGAAGCCAAAGATCGAGTATGTGTTGCGAACCTACTTAGTACGCATCTTCTCGCTAAGACCTTTTGTTTAGAGCTGGGCCGTGTTTAGCGACTTTACCGAGTGCTTGGTCATTCAGAAAATGCTTCGGGCGAGTATGACACACAGTTTCTAGTCAATGTATCAAATATGGAGCTAAACGACCTCTAGTTGACTCGAACCATTATACAAGTGGTAGAACGGGTCGTGATCAACTCGACACCAAGCTCAGCACACAACTGCAGGTCTATCGAAGCTGGGTATGCAGTGGAATCTTTGCTTACTATGAAAGGGTGACTAACGAACGGGCACCTAGGTCGAGAAGGTTAGCAAAACGCCGAAGGAGGCTACGTCGCCGCCTGACAACGACCCGAAAGCTCTTCAGACCGAAGTACTAGTGAGTCTGCGATACTTTGTAGGAAAATGTTATGAAACTTCACTGACATTAATTTTCCAGCGTGCTGTCAAGAAGACAAAATTCATCGCTCAGTCCATTCGTTTCACCAATGGGAGAACCCACTGTATGTTGCTCGTTGTCCTTTCCATGTTCAAAGAACATATATCAGTATGACGTATGAGCACAAAACTTACGAACGCAGTTATTGATGATCACATACAACCCACGGCTACCGAGCTTTTCAGTTTTGAAGCCTATGACTTTGACCAGGTTATGTTCACCACAAAGGTCATCTTTGGTAAAGGTTCGAATGATGATAGGTATATCTGTCTAATGGGAAGAAACACTATCACGCCGGGATACAAGCAAACAAGCCAGCTATGGGGATTTGAAGAGAAGGTAACGGACATGGTTGATAGAAAAGTGGTTATTGATCCTATTCCGGAGATGGGAATCGTAAAGCTAGAGCTGAAGGATGCTACGCCGCGTCGGGATGATGAGTTTAGCTTTTATATTAAGTCCCCTTCGGGAGGTAAGTAGTTTAATAGGTGGATAGTAAAGGCAAACCTAATATTGTACTCCCGAAAGATATTCTCTAAGCAGTTCGCTTATACTTGCTTTCTAGGTCTTTAGGCCTACGGACTTAGCATTCCCTCGCTATTTTGCGTGCGAAAAGGCAACCCCTGCCCCTCCCACCTAGTCAAATATACTTCCCCTCCTTTCATAAGACACGTCTCCTCTGCTACCCCTAAATACCCCTATATCCTACTATATCTCTAGAGGATCTATGTATCCGTGACTATGCTAGGATAGATACCGACCTTATCGCATTAGTATAAGCGTGAGAGAAGGAGCGATACGAAAAAAGTCTATCTTTCCCCTCTCGTAACTAAACCTATTCTACGGATTTATATATTATCAAAAAAGAGGAATATAATTCCCTTATTACGTGCCTTACGAGGCCCTCTCACATAACCCTTGCAAGGGGGCCCTAGAACTTTCAGGGATCTTTTAGGGGACTAATACAAGGATCCATAGCGCTTACGAATGCAGTGCTTCTGAAGCTTTCTATAACATTCGAATGTTAGCACTACCACACTCGCTATTATAAATCAAACCTTCTGTAATCTTCAACTAGGTTCGATTTAATCCACTCTTTTATAGGGCATTATAGCGCCCTCACGCCTATAAATATAGGCCTTCATTCACTACTAGATGGTTCTTTTGAATCAAGTCGTCATTCTTTTATCTGTTTGCCTACCCTAAAGATCATCGAATTAGTCGTGATCTTCCTTCTACTGCGCCTATAAGAGTACTACTCTTCAATAATTCTATATTAGTAGATTAGAACCCTAGATTACTAGATCGGAATACCTCTAAGGAGAGGCCGTATTATTAATACCGGACCTCGAAAACGAAATTAATTAAAAAGAAATTAAATCTATTTAAGCCTATAAGCGGGTAAGTAAATAACTAGTAAACTTAATAAAATCAAAAGGCTAGCTAGCTAAATATAATTAGTAAGTAGACTTAGAAAAGGTATAAGTACCCCGTTATATAAAAGAATATTATAAATAGCGTAAAGGACGCGGGCGTAAAGCGATCCCGGCTTTACTAAAGAGGAGGCGGGGTTAACTACGTAAGAATAAAGGGTAACTATACTTAGTATAGATAAACTATACCTATATTTATAGTATAATTAATTAAGGGACAATAAATATTATTACGCTAAGTTTATTCTAGAAGTCTATATAACGTGATTAATAAGCGAACCACCTAGACAAGCGAACCGCCCACTTTCCTATCATTATCTATCATCATTATTTAATTAATTATTCCACAATAACTAGCAATATCAGATCAAAGGAATAAAGCTAATACCCTTCTTACTATTTAAGCGCTTTAAACCAACCCAAAATTAAGTATACGACGCGTAGCTAAGATCTATAATATTCCACGCACGACGCTAAGAGATCGTAAGCACGGAACTTAATTAAGACGCGATATAATAGCTAATTCGCGGAAACTATCCGATCTTAAAGAACAGAAGCTAATCGAGTATATACTCGATCTAGATTCGCGAGGATTTTCCCCTCGGATTAGTGGTGTTAAAGAAATAGCTAATCTATTGCGTATCGACCGCGACGCGTTACCCGTTAGTAAGCGCTAGGCAGGGAATTTTATTAGGCGGTAACTAGAGCTTAAGACGCGTTTCTTTCGTAGATATAACTACTAGAGGGCTAAATACGAAGATCTAGTCGCTATAAACGTATAGTTTCGACTTATAGCGAATATAATCGCGAAATATAGTATCTAATTAGATAATATCTATAACTTCGACGAGATAGGCTTTATAATAGGCGTTATTATAAGCGGTATAGTTATTATAGGCGCCGAAAGGCGTAGGAACCCGAAAAGAGTCTAGCCTAGAAACCGGGAATAGGTTATAGTTATTTAATCGATCTCTATATAGGGCTAGGTAGCGCCGCTATTTATCGTTATTATAGGCTAATATTACCTCTTAAGCTAGTATTAAGAAAGCACTCTCCCTAGCAATTAGGCTATCGTAACTATAAAAAACAGCTAGACCGATAATACTATAGGTCTCCTATAGCTAAAGTACTTTAATTAATATATAAAAAAGCGATCGAATAGTGCCTATTATTTTCTAATCCTTAACGGCTATAAAAGCCACTACTTTACCGAGTTCGAGGTATATTATAAGGAGAATAAGATTATTACGCTCTATATACCTCTTTATTCGTCTTACTTACTCTAGCCTCTTAATATAGGCTGCTTTAGGCCGCTTAAAACGGCATATAGTCGAGAAATAGAGTATCTAATCAAATACTCTATAATATACGTTTTAAAGACTAAGTTTCTTTACGCCTTCTACGCTATATTCCGAGCTATATTAACCGAAAGTAATATCAAGGGAGGCTTTAGAGGGGCTAGAATTACCCCTCTATGTGACGTTCGGGTCTAGACTAGCTACCGGGTAGATAGAATAGAAGTCGGGTTATGAACTGAGTATACTAGGATATCGTTGACTTAAGCGGTCGGGTCATAGTCTATATGCGAGATAGTAGATCTTGCGTAGATAATTATATTAATAGCTAAGGAGAGCTGGTAGAGACTGACTATAGTGAAGCTAGGCTTCCTATATACTAAGGCGATCATTATTCCTGGCAATAATCTATCTACTTATTCGTAGCGATTCGTGATAATCGCAATAATCGCGGGCGCGATTATTTATATAAGTAATAATCGTACTATAAGTGGTAGGAAAAAGTAAGGCGTGCCTAGAAGCACGTGAAGGCCGTATATTAGGTCGTAATATAATGCCCCTCCTCTTAAGATCTTATCCCTAAGATTATTTAAACGCCTATCCTTATTCCGTTAGTTCTAGTGAGTTTCCTATTTAATTATTCTCGCTATATCCGGCCGTGTTACTAAACGCGCGCGGAAATCGTCTATTAATGCCAAAGAGCGTAAGATCCGACTTCTTAAAACCATTTTCGCGCATTCCGTTGATATACCTACTTACTCAAATTACGAGCGTCGTAGGCTCAAGACCTATTAGGTCTCTGCCGATAATTCTTCCCGTTATATTAAGTACGTTCGCTCGAATCGTTCAGCTTGCGATATTGGCGGAGTGTCCACCTCGTAGCTTCGTAAGATCGCCGAATAACACTAGAAACTCGAGACCGAACTCGAGCGTGCGGAGGAAAAAGTACTCTATCTTCGAAAATAAAAGAAATTATAGTCCGAGAAGATAATAAGGGCCGTGTCTTATAGTATTAATAGCGTGGAGGAACTAGAGCGCGTGGAACGTAAGGAGGCTAAACGCGAGCAAAGGCGATTAGCGGTATCGGGTTCCTCCGCTAGTCGTTCTTCCACCGAGAACGTCCTAGAGCCTGATTTTATATAGACTTAAGACGCGGTATATAAAGACATACCGCTAGACCCGTCTATTTTAGCTAATTTCGGTTTAGCTAGGCTCGACAGAACTACCGCAGCAGGTGGCCGTAGTTTATAAGGTATTTAGCGGGTTCCTATATATTTTTATTACTTACGTATCCTTTCTATTTAATAAAGTACTTAATTTCTTTATTAATTCTTTATTTATTAAGAACTCGTTTTAGTTCGTAGAGTTCTTCGAGAACCTCTAGTTCGTACTTAGTTTTTGCGTTTTATAGTGCTTTTTCGAGAAATAAGATATAAAAAACTAGGTATATCCTTATACTTAAGGGTAATAAAAGTTTATAGTTAGTATCTAAGATAACTTCGTCGACTTTAAATAGTCTAAATTTTTTATAATCGAGTTTTAGTAAAGGTCGAGTTATTATAAAATATTTACGTAGTAAGTAGACTATATCTCCTCTTCGAAAGATCGGTCCCTTCGATCTTTTCTTATTATAGTATTTCGATATTCGTATCCGTACGAATTCGAGTTATTTTTTTATATATTCGTATAAAGAGCGTAGCTAATCTACTTTAAGTATTACTTTTTTAGCTAGGGGTCTATCCCTTAGTGTTTTACTACCGAACTTAGGTTCGTATCCGTAGTTCGCGTAGAACGGTGAGATTTAGGTTAATTCCGTTAGCGCGCTATTATAAGCGAGTTAGGCGAGTAGTAGCTTTAAGACCTAATCGTCTTACTCGTAGTTAATATAGCACCGTAGGTATTATTCTAATATTTAATTTAATCTTTCTATTTATCTATCCGTCTAGGGGTAATAAGCTATACTAAGTTTATACTTGGTTCCTAATTAAGCTATTAGGGCTTGCCAGAATTTCGAGGTAAATATTATTCCTCTATCCGAAATAATTTCTTCCGGAAGGCCGTGGTTAGCTACGATATATTTAAGTACGGTATACGCGAGTGTTTCTACGTCCGTTACTTCTTAATATAGTAGGAAATATCCGAATTTGCTTATTCGGTCCGTGATAACGAATATATTATTATATTCGACGTTAGATCCTAGTTCGATTAACTTAGGTAGCTTTATAATATAGTCGAAGGCTATTAATTCTTATAGTCTTAAAGGCACGGGTAGTGGCTTTAGTTCTCCGTATAGTTTATATCGGGCAGCCTTACTACGTGCGTAATCTTCGTATTATCCGACGATACGTGCGATATCTATTTTAATCCCTTAGTAGTCGTACGTTCGTCGAATTCGTTCTAGAGTCTTTCTAACTCCTTAGTATCCTACCGTAAGGTACGCGTGGATATTAGTTAAGATTTTATCGCGTAGCGGCGGTAGTATCTAGAGTAGTCTATTCCTAGTAGGTCCTTTTCCTATCTTTATTACGTAATCGTTAGGTATTTCCTTTATATACTTAGATACCTAATTTAGTATTTTATTATAGTACGTGGTATCTACTTTAACCCTATATATAAGGAGGTTAAGCGATATTTATACGTAGTTTCTTTCTTTATTCTTCTAAAGTATCTAGCCCTTAGCTTTTAGTACTTTAGTATCGTAGTCTAGTCGGCGACTAAGCGCGTCTGCTCTACTGTTTTCCGATCCCTTCCGATAGATAATCTCGATATCGTAGTCCGCTAGGAATTCCGTATAGCGGATTTATCGTTTATTAAGTTCTTACGTGGTAGCGAAGTATATAATATTTTAGTAGTCTATATAGATTTTAGTTATAAACTTAGTTCCTAGTATATAATACTTAAATTCTTTTATAGCGGATATAATAGCTAAGAATTCTTTATCGTATATAGGGTAGTTTAGTTTTATACCGTAGAGTTTCTTTAAGAAGAAAGCGATTAGTCTTAGGTTATTATTCTTATCGCGTTAGCTAATCTATGCTCCTATAGCGTAGTCTAATATATTGGTTTCTAATTTAAGTAGTTTATCCGGATCGAAGGTTACGAGGATAGTATTTAATAAGATAGTATCTCGTAGTTCCTCGAACGCTTACCTTTATTCGTTTCTTTATTTAAATAGTATTTCTTTCTTCGTGAGTTTCGTTAGTAGTGCTACGATTATTATAAAGTTATATATAAAATATCTATAGTAATTCGCAAAACCCACGAATACTTATACTTCCTTGAGATTATTTTTTAGTTTAGGCCAGTCCTTAACTACGCTAATCTTTATTTACTCTATTAGGATTTCGTTTAGTTGAATAGTATGTCCTAGGAAGATAGTTTCTTATATATAAAACGCGTTCTTCTCTAGATCTACTAAGAGATTCGCGTTTTAAAGTATCTTTAGTACCTAGTAAATATATTCCTTATATTCTTTAAGGGTATCTAAGAAGATTAGGATATCGTCTAAGTATACTATAACGAAGATATCTAAGTTCTCCCTAAGTATATTATTTATTATTCGCTAGAAAGTAGCTAGAGTATTAGTAAGGCCGAATAATATTACTAAATACTCGAATAGACCGAGTTTTATATAGAAAGTAGTTTTCTATTCGTCTCCTTTCTTTATATGGATTAGGTTATAGGCTCTTTTTAGGTCAAGAGCGGTAAATTAGTTCTTACCGTAAAGTCTGTCCTTAAGCTCGTTAATAAGCAGTAAGGGTGTCCGGTCCTTAATCGTAACATCGTTAAGCTACCGATAGTCCACGACTAGTCGTAGCTTACCGTTCTTCTTTAGTACGAATATAATAGGGTATCTTACTTCCGAAGTAAATAATCGAATATAGCCCTTTTCGAGTATTTCGTCGATATATTCTCGTAATACTTTAAGTTGTTCTCCGTTAAGGTTATAGAGTCTTTAGTACTTAATCGAAGTACCGGTTTTAAGATAGATTTCGTGATCCTATCGGCTATATAGTAGTAGTCCCGTTTCTAGGGTTTCCTTAAATAATAAGTGGTATTTCCTATACTCCTATAGTATATTTTTTAGCCGTTCTTCTTCTATAATAGGTTTCGTTTTTCTTTCTTTTTAGAGGGCTTAATTCGCTTCGAATATTTTTTATATAATATTAGCGATAATTCGTTTTCCTTATTTATATCGTATACCCGGTTATAAGGCTTTCTCGGTTAATACTATAGTCTTTACTTACTTCGACTCGCTTATATTCTTCTATAAGGTTTCTTTAGAGGCTAAGTCGTCGCGAATATTCGCTTTATTCTAGTTAAATAGTGATTATCGCGTTTTCGTATCTATCCACGCTAACTAGCTATTACGCTAATCGACTACCGGATTACTTCTCTATAACCATAGGTGGCCTAGTATTATATCGTAATTATATAAGTCTATAATATCGAAGACGATTATCTTATAGTGTCCTTATATCGAGGCCTTAAGATAATCGGTCTTACGGTCGATACTCCTACTACTATAATCGAAACTTCCTCCTTCGGTATTATAAAGCTTATATATTACTTTCTTATAATTCTATAGTAATATATATTAGTTAACTACTACTAGTAAGATATAGTTTCCTATCGATCTACTATCTAATAATACTCGTAATCGATATCCGTTAATCTAGACTTCTAAAACCGTTTTCTATCTTCCGCCTATCTCCACGGAGCAGAGGGTCTTTAGGTCTCCTTCGTTGTCTTATGCCCTTTTTATAAGCGACGTTAGTAATTTTTTAACGGGTAGTATTCTATATCGATATTATTATCTTTAGAGTTATAATCGCTATACGACTCTATTAATATAGAGGGGTCCTTGTCTTCCTCCTCGTACGGGTAGTATACGCACCTATAGCAGTAGACTCCGTAGTCTAGCGTATATCCTTCGTAGTATCTATATACTATATATTACGTATATGCTTTTCCGTTCGGAACTTGGTATTCCCTTGCCTTTATTCTATAGCGTAAGCGTAGTATTTCCTTAGCCCTTTTATATCGTTCGCGGTCCGTTTCGCCTTTAAAGATATAGTTCCGGTCTAATTCCTCGATCGGATCGTATAGTAGTCGTATACCTTCGGGGTATTTATCGCATCCTTTATATACATAACCGTACTTTAGTGCGCACTCCCTTTATACTAGGAATTCTTTTATAAGATTTCTTTCTCTCTAGTGTCTTACCTTTGCTATAATAGCTTCCTTTTTAGTAAGCTTAAGGCCGAGTAGTGCCTTTACTGTATTCTCGTGTCGTTAGAGTTCTTCCGTTTCTTTTTATTCTCTAGTTCGATACTAGTCGAATACCTTTTCCTTAATATACTTAGGGCAATCTATTATAAGCACTTACTCTATATCTTTTGGTTTCGTACGTATATTTCGGGGTATTTAGCCGATTACTGTAGTACTATATACCCTATACTAGGTTCTATATATATATATTCATAGAATTCGGCTTCTTCCTTTTCGTAGGGGTTATCGATAACTCGAATATCTATTCCTCTTATCGGGTAGACCTAATATCTCCTTTTCTCGGTTATATAGATTTTATAGAAATAGTATATATATAAGATCTATAATAATTCGTGATATTTTTCCGCGTTAGGATTTATCCTTAGGTCGTCTCCTAATAATATCTTTCGATCCTATTCCGGACTATTTTCTCCGAGTATCGTTTATACGTAAATAACTATCTAGAGGTCCTCTCCTCGGGGCAGAGGATCGTACCGATCGTTAGCGGCGAAGAGCCAGTCTTACGGCGTAGCCCTCCCGTATAAGAGATTTATTTCGAGTATCCTTTTTTCCTATAAGATTTCTTCTTCGTTACTTATAGAGTTAGTATCTAACGACTCTTCGTCTAATTCTTAAGTTCTTTATTATTATTCGACGAGCTACTTTATTTATTATTCCTTAGCGTCGCTACTAAGCTTATCTAGCTTATCCGGCGATTCGTCTATAATATCCGGGTGTCTTATTGCTCCCGTAGTGACCTTACGTATTATAGCTAAAACGCGAGATTAATATAGTGCCTTAGGGAACTATCTTAAGTTTTCCTTGCTATTTCGGTGAATCTAGTAGCTATCGTCGTAGCAAGCTATCTAATAGAGTTCCTCGTGAGTTAGCGCTTTAGCTAGCTTTCGTTAGATAGCGGAGAGGTAGTCCTTATACTCTTATTCCCTATCCTTAATAATATCGTATTATTCGTTCGTCGTGATTTCGTATCTAGCTTTAGTTATATTTAGCTACTTCGCCTTACCTTTAGGTACTAGCTTCTAGTCCTACCTTCGTTCCTTCTTTAGGGAATAGTATTTGCGCGTAAAATATCCTTTTTTACTATAATTATAATAAGTAAGGTTCTTTTTCTCGATTACCGCGAGTTTTCGTTATATAGCGTCTAAGTCTATAGGTCCCGCGTGAGTTCCTCCGTAAGCTGTGCTTAGGTAGAACCGGGGTCTTCCTATATTAAGATAGATCTTATTTTTATTACTACGGTCGTGGTTCGAGGAGTTAGTAAAGTACTATCCCCTCTTTTACTATCGCCTTTCGAATTATTAGTTATCGATCTTAACTATTATTATAATATACATAGCGAGGGTAGTAAGTCGGTCCTCCTTATAGAGTTCGTCCGTAACCTCGTCCTTAAGACCCCTATAATAGGCTGCTATTTTATCTCCCTCGCTCTTCGTAGTTCTAGATACTATCTAGATAAATAGGGCGCTATAGTCCGAAGCTAATCTTTTCTACTTTAACGCCTCTAGCTAGTTCTCGGCTAGGCGTTCTTTATTAATAGTCCCGAAGGTCGCCTTTAATATTTCTTTAAAGTTATAGTAATATACGAAGATATCCTTTATATCTTATTTTCGGTGCTAATAAACGTAGGTTATGAAATCCCGAAGCGTGGGCTCGAACTAAGCTAAGGCGGCTCCCGATAGATATCCCGCTATATAGCGTACTTTATCTTCCTCTATCCGTAGGATAGAAAGAAAGTACTATTAATAAGCTCTAACCTAAGTTAGGAACCCTTAAAGGTCCTTAGTCGTACTATCGAATAGTCCTAATTAGCGTGGCTTTATAATCTCTCCTAGGTCCTTGCCGGTAGCTTACTGAATAGTATTATTACTCACGCTATTTATTTCGTTTCTTAGCTATATATTCTGCTCTCGTTATAAGGTTATCCCTTCGTTAAAGTCGCGGTATGCTATATCGTATTACTCCTTATCGCGAGTCTATATATCGGTAACTTATTATAGCTATCCTCTGAGTTCCTGGATTTATCCCCTAAGGATATCTACCTCGTCCTCGGACTTATCCGAGTTCATACCGATATCTTCTTCCGGCGGGGGTTAGATAGGTTCGGCGTGCTTGCCCTTAGTCTTAGAGGATTCGCTAGCTATAGTGTCGTATTGCTTAAGTACTTGACATAGTAGTATACTAAACAAGAGCTATTAATATATGACGTTCGGGTCTAGACTAGCTACCGGGTAGATAGAATAGAAGTCGGGTTATGAACTAAGTATACTAGGATGTCGTTGACTTAAGCGGTTGGGTTATAGTCTATGTGCGAGATAGTAGATCTTACGTAGATAATTATATTGATAGCTAAGGAGAGCTAGTAGAGACTGACTATAGTGAAGCTGGGCTTCCTATATACTAGGGCGATCATTGTTCCTGGGAATGATCCATCTGCTTGTTCGCAGCGATTCGTGATAATCGCAATGATCGCGGGCGCGATCATTTGTGTAAGTAATGATCGTACTATGAGTGGTAGGAAAAAGTGGGGCGTGCCTGGAAGCACGTGAAGGCCGCATATTAGGTCGTAACACTCTAGATACGGAATATATAATCTCGAAGCTAGATATAAAGCTATATACTCTAACGCCTCCTAAGGGGACTCTAGAGCTTCCTAACCCTTAGGTCTTAAAAACCCCTAAGATAATTAAGGAGACTAAATCTTAGTCTACTTACCTTAAAAATCGAATCAAGAGATATAAAAGTAGCTCCCTAGTATTAATAATTAACGCTATAATATTAATAACTAAGGGTTTAAAGGTATATTAATACGAGATAGCGTTATTAAGGATAGAGGTCCGGGATTTTCGAGATACTAACTATATCCTTAGCTAGCGCCAGAGAGAGAAAAAGACCCGCTTATAAAATAAAGGGACTATAATAGTAGAGGAAGGTCGAGTATTAATTAATTAGAAGGATATAGATTCGTAGCTAGTAGCTAAATCGTTAAGGAGAGGTGGTCGGGCAAGGTCGGTGTAGCTAGCTCTAAGGTATTATAGTATATGCGGGAAGGCCGGCTATAATTCACGAATATATTAGGGTAAGATAGAGGTATCTAGAGATAAGTATAGCGATTAGTTTAAACTGATCGAATGATCTATTGTGTTTTAATTAAAGATCTTATTATAGGGATTTAGGAAAGTAGGCGGTTCGCTTGTCTAGGCGGTTCGCTTATCAATCACGTTATAGTATTAAATAAGACAGCATTTCCGCCTCTGGCAATAGACGCTTATACCTACTAATTTCGGCGGTTACCCGATCGAGAAATCTTCAGTCTAGAAAAATACTGCCGCTTTTACGTAGCCTAGAAAACAACGACTAGAAAGATATACCTCCTAAGTTATCTCTCGTAGCGACTTATCTATAACATTCTCTACTACATACTCTACCGCCTGAGCGCCTAATAATACCGTAGGTTCTCGCGTTCGTTAACCACGATAAAGGACAAACTATTATAATTAGACTAATATTTGCGCCGCTCGCATATCTATCTAAAGGGTAGTATACTCCTACCGGTAAAGTCTCTTATCGCTAGGAATACTATATAATCACTATTCTCCGTATCGCTTCACGTTAAACTTATTCACATATCGGGGTAGGTATTAATATTAGATCATAGATAAGATAGGCTCGTACTACGGGCGTGTCGATACTAAGAATTAAGTAATAAGAGGGTTTATATTATAGGCGTACCGATACTGAGAGCTAAGTAATAAGGGCTTCTATATCCTAGAAAGGGCAATAACCTCTTCCTTTATTTCCACGAAGGCACTAAGGGGGCGTATACTACGGACTACCCGCGACGCGTTATTAGTATTAACGCTAAGCTATTAAGCAGACTACGTAAGTAACTAACGACGGAACCTTTTATTAAAACCTAAAGTAATAACGGCTAAGCCTTATTATACTAATATATAGGATAAATATATAGTTTGACTTACCTTTAGAGGGGTTCGACTATATAGTAATCTCTACCCGCGCTAAGAAAGATATACTTTTTACTAATTAATTCGACCGATACTTAAGATTAAGATAGGTAAGGATACTCTTAATCTACTTATAATAGTATTCTAACGCCCGGTAGATAGATAACTTAAAGTAATATCCTTAGCGCCGAATATACTAAAGTAACAAGCACGTAGGCCCGGTATAGCTATTATCTACTAGAACGAATTCCCTAAAGAGGAAGGGAAGAATTCCCCGAAGAAGAAAGGAAGAATTCCTTAAAAAAGAAGCCCTAAGGAGGAAGGGAATAACTCTTAAAGTAGAAGGGAAGAATTCCTTATAGAAAAGAAGAATTTCCTAAAAAGGAAGGGAATAATTCCCTAAAGTAAAAGGGTATATAAGGAGCTACGGCTTATCGTATATATAAGTATACCCCTAAGATAAGACACGCCTCCTTTGACGCCCAGCTACGGCGAAGTCATCGTTAGCTACGCTAGGCCTTATAGAAGTACTTTTATTACGTAAGTAAGCACCCGATATAGCGAGGGATTATATTATTAGCTCTAGTAGTCGATAATTTCGGTAAGACCGCGAAGATTCGTCCTTAGCGGCGGTTCTGCGTTATAATAGAATATACACTAACATAGAATAGCAGCGATATTGTCTAAGGTTTCTAGATAAGTAGGCCGAGTAACTATAGCCTGCTTTCGTAATAATTTATTAAGCGTAGTATCTATCCTAGCGTAAATAAATAGGGGCGCTTATAAGTCGCCTCCTCGCCACACGGCCTTAGTTAAATACGGGTCGCTAATAGCCCGTGTTTGCTCCCGTGACCTAATCTATTAGCCGTAAGATAAAACAGCGGAGAACCTACGACGAACGAGGGGCATAGTATTTAGTGCTACGACTTCTGCCTTAACTAAAGCCGGCGATCTATCTAGTCGACTTTACGTAAGTTAGGACCTCGCTTACCCCTTTACTATACTAAGTACTATAGCGAGGGGTAGGTCTATTATATAATCTATAGGGATATCCCTATTCTAGCTTCGAGAGTACCTTGCCGGTATTAAGGTACTATTTAGCCGATTCGGCCGCGCGGCTAATATCTTAATACCCTTAGACCCTCTTACTATTAGCTTTTCTAAGAAAGAGGTAAGGGGGCTAATTTAGTAGCACTAACGTGATTAATAAGCGAACCGCCTACTTTCCTAAATCCCTATAATAAGATCTTTAATTAAAACATAATAGATTATTCGATTAGTTTAAACTAATCGCTATACTTATCTCTAGACACCTCTATCTTACCCTAATATATTCGTGAATTATAGCCGGCCTTCCCGTATATACTATAATACCTTAGAGCTAGCTATACCGACCTTACCCGACTACCTCTTCTTAACGATTTAGCTACTAGCTACGAATCTATATCCTTCTAATTAATTAATACTCGACCTTCCTCTATTATTATAGTCCCTTTATTTCGTAAGCGGGTCTTTTTCTCTCTCCGGCGCCGGCTAAGGATATAGTTAGTATCTCGAAAATCCCGGACCTCTATCCTTAATAACGCTATCTCGTATTAATATACCTTTAAACCCTTAGTTATTAATATTATAGCGTTAAATATTAATACTAGGGAGCTATTTTTATATCTCTTAATTCGATTTTTAAGGTAAATAGACTAAGATTTAGTCTCCTTAATTATCTTAGGGGTCTTTAAGACCTAAGGGTTAGGAAGCTCTAGAGTCCCCTTAGGAGGTATTAAAGTATATAGCTTTATATCTAGCTTCGAGATTATATATTCTATATATAGAGGGGTAATTCTAGCCCCTCTAAAGCCTCCCTTAATATTACTTTTGGTTAATATAGCTCGGAATATAGCGTAGAAAGCGTGAAGAAACTTAGTCTTTAAAACATATATTATAGAGTATTTGATTAGATACTCTATTTCTCGACCGTATATTATTTTAAGCGGCCTAAAGTAGCTTATATTAAGAGGCTAGAGTAGGTAAGATAAATATAGAGGTATATAGAGCGTAATAATCTTATTCTCCTTATAATATACCTCGAACTTAGTAGAGTAATAGCTTTTATAGCTATTAAGGATTAGAAAATAATAGGCACTATTCGATCCCTTCTATATATATTAGTTAAAGTACTTTAGCTATAAGAGACCCGTAGTATTATCGGTCTAGCCGTTTTTTGTAATTACGATAGCCTAATTACTAGGGAGAGTGCTTTCTTAATACTAGCTTAAGAGGTAATATTAGCTTATAATAACGATAAATAGCGGCGCTACCTAGCCCTATATAGAGATCGATTAAATAACTATAACCTAGTCCCGGTTTCTAGGCTAGACTTTTTTCGGGTTCCTATGCCTTTCGGCGCCTATAATAACTATACCGCTTATAATAACGCCTATTATAAAGCCTATCTTATCGAAGTTATAGATA